>NC_030677.2:39446641-39746641 GCF_000004195.4 Xenopus tropicalis | reverse complement strand
GAGACGGCCTTTCCGTAATTCGGAAATTTCTGGATAACAGGTTTCCGGATAAGGGATCCCATACCTGTACAAAAATGTGTGTCTGAGACATCCTGTGTGAGACAAGACATGAGCAGGAAGACTGCCTACTGCCAGCGTTTCATTCAGTATAGTGTGGCTCTTCATAAAATGATGTGAAATAAAGCCAATTGGACCAGTTGCATTCCCTAACATAATCTGATCAGTACTCTTTCAGATATACTCATAAACCAGGGTTGAAAGCCCTCTCAGTAAAGTTTGCTTTCTGAAGCCGAAGACTATGCATGGCCATTAGTGTAAGCTGATCAATGTGGCCCAACAGTTGGGTGACCAAATTGGGAAAAATTGCACCCTTTCAGCAACCTAGTGAGATAACAAGATACAGATATACGGTATATGACCAGCTTTACTCCCTTCTATTTGATCATTTGTGTGATACTAGTTTTCATACCTGTTTAAACATGGGTTACATTATGGCTAACCAATCTATATGGTTTGTTCTTTAAAGGCATGCAAAAATGTAAGATCTTCCATGACTGCTATAATCAGGACCAGTGTTAGGGTCAAGCAGGGAGGGCATTTAGCCTGAGCCTCCTATAGGGAAAATGTTTTTGACCCAAATGACATATGAGGCTGTTTAACAGTTCTTAAAATATTTTAGTATATACTGCTCTCCAGAATGTTTTAAATTAAAGCCACACTGTGTATCTAGTATGGCACCTGGATGGTGATGCATTTGAAAACTGAAGTAAAGAGTCAGCTGTGGGTCACCCATTTTCTTTCTCTACAGCTTTTGTTCAACTGCTGTTAGACATCATGAATAACATCATTTTTCTACTTCATTTGGGGCCCTAGCCACCAAACAGTTTTAAAATCTTTAACCCCCACCGTGGTTTTTAAAGAACAGTAACACAAAAAAGTGTAAACTTTCTGACATTCCTGGTCATTTAATCTGTGAAGTATTTCAGATTTACATTACAGCATAGAAAATGAAATGAGAAAAAGCAAAACTGTTTAAAAGCTTTTTTTGATGGAATGCAGAATTCCATAGATACTAATGCTGCTTTGAGCTTGTCACTTTCATTCCTTATGATCAGAACACAAGAAGAATATTTTTAGCATGAGGGCAGGTAATGGTCACCATGAACTAGATTGTTCCCTGCTTTTCTTCCATTATTCCTATGTGGCACATATAATTGTAACTTCCTTTGATTATCACAAATGGGCAGATACATAGTACCCAGTACTTCAAAGCTTGCAGGTCATTCTCATGATGTCACAAAAGCATTGCGGTTTCTCTTGGGGTGGTAAATGAGCAGTTAAGACCATGGGTATCTTTGTTGCTGGGCTTTTCAAACCCGAAGCTCTGCAGCCTATTCTAAAGCTGATTTCCTCTCACAATAGTACAAAGAGAAACAGTCGATTCTTGTGTCCCTTTGGGTATTTCATTATCAATTCCCCCTTGAGGGTAAGGCACAAGGGGCAAATTCTGATTGGGCAGGTTACAAATGGGTAACAATTTTTTTTGATGCACACAACAATTTTTTTATGCAAGTCATTTACAGCACTTCGGGAATTTTTCTGCGTTTCACGAATCTTTTCAAAGATTTGTGAATTTTTCACCAAAGCAAATGGGACAGATTCGCTCATCACTCTCTAAAATATCTCATACCTCACTGGAAGAAGTCACCTCAGAGCAGGGGCTTTTCAGGATTCAGTGCCACCCTGAGGTGCTACCCAAGGCAAGTTTCTCAAATGTGTTTCTCCACGAAGGCCCAGTATTTACAATAGTCCCTATGTTCTCCTACATTATGTAATAACATACCAAACAATAAGTAATGCTGGCCAAACACAGAATGGCTTAGCTGGCCATATCCAATTAAGTGCCCTAAAACAGGCAAGTTGGTTTGGTATATGAACTTATATAGTTGCATAATTGGTGTCTTGTTTGTATTTTTTTGGCTGATCTTCATTTCAGTTGCAACAGAGTTTGGTTTACAGTTCATTAAACCACTCAGCAAGGTAGAGAGAATCATACAATGTGGCTGCAGATTCAGAAAATCATATAATATATTGGAGTATTTATGTCCAGCTTATAAATACTGTTAAATGTTTATGGACATATACAATTGAATTTGCTTATCAAAACGGGGTTTGTTAAGTTACTGTAATATTGTTCAAGGATGCTTACGATGGATATGTACATAAGTTCTGTTCACTTAGGGGTTCTTCTCCCCTGTCACTATTCGTTCTAAATTAAAAAAGGCCAAACCGCAATTCTGCCATGGGCTAGGTTACAGAGCTGTTTGGCTACTGTCTGCATTTGATTCTGTTGCTAATACTCAGTGATAAAGACCTCAGCTGGGAATAGATGTGTCAGATCTAGGTTACTGTGCTGCATATATGGACTGAATATCTAATTCACCCAGTTCAGGGATTTAAAATAAACAAAGCAAAAAAAGCTTCTCAGTTTACTGTAACAGATTACTTGCCCCTAAATACTGCGCTGAAAAGCTTAAAATGAGCGATTCCATTTTTTTTCACATTGTTTATTGTAAATCCCAGAACAGGGTGAATTATGTATTTAGTCCATATATGCAGCACAGTAACCTAGATCTGACACTTCTATTCCCAGCTAGGGGCTGTCACTACATGAATCATTTTTAAGCATTTTTAGCACCTATGTTAGCACAACTATATTAAGGATTTTACAAGATCCCCTTCAAATTGACTTTTATGATCATATAGACCTGGCATGTCAGACTGGTATGCTGGTGTCTGTATATGGCCCATTATCTTCTGCTTTGCAGCACCAAAACCCTTTTCATACTTTAATTATGGCCCCCAGCCATTAACATTCATCTGTGTCAACTGAATTTCTAGGGTCATTTTTTATTACATAATTTTAGGACTGAAAATGTTTGATTTTTTTATATATTTAAAAAAAAAAAAAATACAGTACAGCATTTGTTCTTCATTGTGTATGCAGTCCCTTTTTTTATAGCTGTGTCTATACTAGCTACACACTACCATTTATTTGATGTTCACTAAAGACACTATTATTGTGAATTTCCTAAAGACCAAGTGCCTGATCAATATACTGCCAAAAAGCAATCAGTTACACGCAAATTGGCTGTTATCTCAGGTTGCTTACATCTGAAGCCCAATTCCGATAAATTGGGCACATTATGAACCCTCAGTGCGAGACATTACATTACTGACTTCCTTCAGCTGTCAAATCTCAGGTCTGACTGTAACATGAAACTTTAGATTATTCTCATGAGTAAAAACAGACTGAACCCACAACAGCTACACATTCTTTGTGGCTGTTTTCCAAACAATAAACATAATTTCTCAGGTATGTGAGATAACTAGAAAGTTCTACAGCACAACTTAGCACACTACAACACTAAGGACAATATCCAACCCAATGTTTTACCATTTCTTGCACTTCTACATGTACTATTGTAAAGGTAAAGTATGGTCACTTTAATGATAACTGTTAGCATCCTGCTCTAGTAGCCAGGTTCTTATTGCCAGCTGAGATTTGAGTGGTCTAGAGAAGCAATATGGTATTCACTTGTGGTTGAGTTTTTGGTCTGGTCATTAAAGGAAAACTATACCCCCAAACTTTTATCGGGCAAGACTCAATCTATTACCTGAATCTGTACAAAAGATGGATAGCTATTGTAACATTGAACAAATGGGGCTGCTACTGCTCTTAGAAACAATCTGTCCAATATGTTTGCACATTCTGCATTTTAAAGAGCAAGTTGTACAGCCGACATATTGGATATTACAGTGTAAAGGTAAACTACAAAACGTGTGTTGCAATTGGCATACATATTCATATCAAAGTACTTTCCCGCTGTTGTACTAATGATGCACCTCCATGCACCACATGAATAAGTGCCCTTAGTTGTAAGCCAGGTAGTCCTAGCGGGTTGTAAAACCCTGCTTTATGTAAATAAACCATTTTCATAAAAATATACATTTTTAGTAGTATGTGCTATTGAGTAATCCTAAATAGAACATTTTATGAATTAAGGGCCGCCTCCTGGGATCATAGGATTACTTAATATAAACTATCTGTTGGTTAAGTATTCATTCTGGGGGTATAGTTTTCCTTTAAATGTGCTGGCAGATTTAATAGGCTATGGCTGCTATGATGAGAATCTACAAAACCATCATGTTTTTAAATGACAGAAACTGTTAGCATGGCTAGTTATAAGCAGTGAGTTTGACCTATTTCTAACCACATAGCCAACTCCTTCCAAGTTATTGGGTTCAATGAAACTGTTTTATTAATCAGAATTAGGCAATATGCATTATGTTATGTTGATAAAACCATGCTAAAAATGAGTCAAGAACTGTGTTACAAAAATAATTAATATAATTTTTGTCTTTTAAATATATTATTTAGAAATTACAGTGGTGTGAAAAACTATTTGCCCCCTTCCTGATTTCTTATTCTTTTGCATGTTTGTCACACTTAAATGTTTCTGCTCATCAAAAACCGTTAACTATTAGTCAAAGATAACATAATTGAACACAAAATGCAGTTTTTAAATGAAGGTTTACGTTATTAAGGGAGAAAAAAAACTCCAAATCTACATGGCCCTGTGTGAAAAAGTGATTGCCCCCCTTGTTAAAAAATAACTTAACTGTGGTTTATCAATTTCAATTTTCAATTTCAATATCAATTTCTGTAGTCACCCCCAGGCCTGATTACTGCCACACCTGTTTCAATCAAGAAATCACTTAAATAGGAGCTACCTGACACAGAGAAGTAGACCAAAAGCACCTCAAAAGCTAGACATCATGCCAAGATCCAAAGAAATTGAGGAACAAATGAGAACAAAAGTAATTGAGATCTATCAGTCTGGTAAAGGTTATAAAGCCATTTCTAAAGCTTTGGGACTCCAGCGAACCACAGTGAGAGCCATTATCCACAAATGGCAAAAACATGGAACAGTGGTGAACCGGAGTGGCCGGCCGACCAAAATTACCCCAAGAGCGCAGAGACAACTCATCCGAGAGGCCACAAAAGACCCCAGGACAACATCTAAAGAACTGCAGGCCTCACTTGCCTCAATTAAGGTCAGTGTTCACGACTCCACCATAAGAAAGAGACTGGGCAAAAACGGCCTGCATGGCAGATTTCCAAGGCGCAAACAACTTTTAAGCAAAAAGAACATTAAGGCTCGTCTCAATTTTGCTAAAAAACATCTCAATGATTGCCAAGACTTTTGGGAAAATACCTTGTGGACCGACGAGACAAAAGTTGAACTTTTTGGAAGGAGCGGGTCCCGTTACATCTGGCGTAAAAGTAACACAGCATTTCAGAAAAAGAACATCATACCAACAGTAAAATATGGTGGTGGTAGTGTGATGGTCTGGGGTTGTTTTGCTGCTTCAGGACCTGGGAGGCTTGCTGTGATAGATGGAACCATGAATTCTACTGTCTACCAAAAAATCCTGAAGGATAATGTCCGGCCATCTGTTCGTCAACTCAAGCTGAAGCGATCTTGGGTGCTGCAGCAGGACAATGACCCAAAACACACCAGCAAATCCACCTCTGAATGGCTGAAGAAAAACAAAATGAAGACTTTGGAGTGGCCTAGTCAAAGTCCTGACCTGAATCCTATTGAGATGTTGTGGCATGACCTTAAAAAGGCGGTTCATGCTAGAAAACCCTCAAATAAAGCTGAATTACAACAATTCTGCAAAGATGAGTGGGCCAAAATTCCTCCAGAGCGCTGTAAAAGACTCGTTGCAAGTTATCGCAAACGCTTGATTGCAGTTATTGCTGCTAAGGGTGGCCCAACCAGTTATTAGGTTCAGGGGGCAATTACTTTTTCACACAGGGCCATGTAGGTTTGGATTTTTTTTCTCCCTAAATAATAAAAACCCTCATTTAAAAACTGCATTTTGTGTTTACTTGTGTTATCTTTGACTAATAGTTAAATGTGTTTGATGATCAGAAAAATTTTGTGTGACAAACATGCAAAAGAATAAGAAATCAGGAAGGGGGCAAATAGTTTTTCACACCACTGTAGATGTCTTTGAGAAGTTTGAACATTTAGAAGTATTTGAGAAGTTTTTATTTGACAATTTTCAGAATCTCTTGTTTATACACCCTTATTTGTGTATTTTGTATATTTTGAGAAAAAGCAACAATGCAATTGTAATATAAGAGATAAGTAAAGAAGTATTACATGTAAAGTATCTAAGGGAACAATATAATGCATGTTGGCTATATTTTCACAAACCAAATCATTTTTCTTCAAAGTGTAACCAGGCAGATGTGCAGTGACTACAACACTGATATCAGCCTGAGACACAGGCAGCAATGACAAAAAGGAAAAAGCATGGAGAGTGGCATTACACAAAAACACCATCCATTAGCTTTACATAATAAAGAATATGCATTCTTTTTACATTGAAAGATAGACAGAACACATTCTACATCAATACAAGTAATATTTCTTTAGCCTACTATAAACATACATGTATGCTACCCCATTAATGCAGGGTCAAAAAATAATGTTGTTGCAACATCCACTTTTGGTTCTAAAATAACATTATAAATAAAACAAGGTTTGGTTAGGGTCATCCTACATGTGTTCCTAATCTTATTTTGGGCTCTGGTACTCTATTTATCTTGCTTAATTTGTAGTTTGAATGCTTCAAGCCAATCCCTGAAAGAATAAAGTTGCTCTGGGGCACCGCATATTAAAGTCTGGCACGGACAGAAATATTCTTTCAATCTGGCTAGAGGGCTGGACCTTTGGGGTCAGTGCAAGACAGATTGCTTACATTCTCATCAGTCTGCTTGTGCCAGAGCCTATTAGTGAAAACACAGGGTTCAGATGAAGCTGATTATACAAGTAAATAGTAAACCTGGCAATACCAGACCAATGTGCTTGGAGGGTGACAAATGAACTTACTTCCTACTTCTGTTCATAATGCTAACAATTGCTTTCCTGCTTATATTACATTACTCAGAAATACCTGTAACAGGGGTACAAGCATGGTGACCTCCCTTAGGCCTAGCTTTTCTGGGGTTTCATAAAGGAACTCTACTTGGACCCTCAAATTGGATATGAGTGAAGGCGATAGGGACTTAGACTGCAAGCTCCATAGAGGCAGAGGCTGATGATGTATAATCACTTTAAAGCCCTGCAAAATATGTTAGAAATAAAGGATAATGATAATATGTACAGGTACTGTATATATAATTATGTATAGCTCTACTTTTTTTTCTACCTACATTTTTACAATACAATATAATTACAAGTATGGCATCCCTTTATCTGAAGAGCTCTGAATTATTTTAAGAAAATAGGTTTTAAAAAAGATTTCATTTCTACTGTAATATTAATACAGTGCCTTGTACTTGATCCCAAGCGGAAAAACGCTTGCCGAAAATTCAGCCCTACGTCTGCTACTTGTGCCTGCACCCGAATGAATGGGATACGCTCGGGTGCAGGCACATGTAGCCGATATACGCATGAAAACGCGTGAGAATGCAAAGTCAGCCTAAGTGATTTTTAGTAGACTTGAGGTATGAAGATCCAGATTACGGAAAGTGTGTAAAGAAAGGCAAGAGCATGTCAGTTTCACTTTACATCAAAGCTGCCCCTAATGAAGCCTCCAGCCTTTGTTGATCTTCAACAACAGCAATGGAATGCTGGGAGATGTTTGTGTGTGTGTGTGTATATATAAATACATATACATTATGCAAACATAAAAGGAAACTAGTCCCCCTGTAGTCAGTGTGTGAGAGCTCTATTCCTCTATGTTTTCAGCCATACCTCCCAGCTAGACCCATACTAAGTAATATTATTTGTACAAGGAATTTGGGAAAGTCTCATGATACTGTTTTTCACCTGATCATAATAAACCTACCACTCTGTGCACTAAATCATTTTACATATGTTTTATTTGCATTTGTTCTATAACCCCTGGCTAATATGTTTTAGGCACTTTAGGCACTGTTGGCCAAGGGGATGGATAACAAATACATAGTATGGTTGCCTTTCTGAGGCTCCGGCAGCTCCTGTTCACTTCTTCATCTGCTAATGCACTGTACTTTGGCAGGTATGGCACACCAGCTGATTAGATTTCTCATCCCCAATGCCTATACATTACACATCCTATACATGAATTGAATATCATTGAGTATAGCCAGTTTTAGGTAAGACTGCAATAGCCAGCTGCGGTATCTTCTCTCTGAAAATAATTCTAGTATAGCAGTAGTATAAACCTATGAAACGGAGTAATCCGTATGGCTGCTTTATCTCCAAGTAGCATCATGAAAACATAGACTAAGGCTATCGAATCATATGAAAAACATGGGGCGCCTCTAAGTAATACAAGCCGTTGACTGATTGCAACCTGATTTATGAAATGCAATCAGTTCAGCCCTTCTAGCTTCTGGAATCATTGTGAATTTTTCAACATGACCTGGAAAGCATTACACAAACCCATCTCCAATGTTCTCTCCAGTTTCCTTCCATATGCACAAAAATGTATTGGTACGTGTACTTGTAAAACAAAGTGTGCATGCCAGAGTTAGCATGAAAAAATGTATTTTCATAGAAAATTCACTGCACACACAACAATTTGTTGTGTCCACTGGCCTCAAATTATGTGGATGTACACTTGGCTAATAGGGAACATTGTCCATATGGTGTACAAATGAAACAATGCTGCCAGCATGTTGGACTACATGGCTGTATCTATTAGATTAAACTAGTCATTCTGGATACATTGTTAGCTGTGGACATACAGTAAAGGGGTTGTTTGGTTGCCCCCAGTTAATATAAATGAGGACAAGGTTTGGCCAAAGACCACATCTCTTGGTAACCTGGCTGAGTTCATCTTAAAATATATGGCCAGATTTTTTTGCTTTCTATATACTATGGCCCAGAGAAAACAAATGAGCCTACAAGAGCTAGCACCTCATTTATCTAGCTTTTTATACAATTTATTTTATGCCCTATTAGTATAAGGTTACCTGACCATGTAATGTTAGGGTCACATCTTTAGAATTCAGTTGTGTTGGTTAAAAATGTTGTGGGCCTAACTGATGTTCCCTATTGCTTAGGAAGAAAGTTAGTAGCTAAATATTTAAAGGAAAACTATACCCCCAGAATGAATACTTAACCAACAGATAGTTTATATCATATTAAGTGGCCTATTAAAGAAATTTGCAGCTCTATTTGTAACAGGAAGGAATGTGAGAGAAAAAGACAGAACTTTAATTGGCTGGTGTTACCTAACATATATGTGTGCCCTTGGTTTGTTTGTGTGCAATGTGAATCGTACGATCCCAGGGGGGCGGCCCTTAGTACCTAAAATATAAATGTTCTATTTAGGATTACCCAATGGCACATACTACTAAAAAAGTATATTGTTAGGAAAATGGTTGATTTAGATGAAGCATATTTTACATATTGGCTATTTTATGTGATATGTTTTTATAGAGACCTACATTGTTTGGGGGTATAGATTTCCTTTAAAGCAAGGCCCAAATCGTTTTCAAAAGGGGGTCAAATTCTGTACTACTCCAATGATTTCCAGCCTTTAACATGAATATCCAAATGGTTGTAATGGTTATATTGTTATTGATATACCTGAACCTGTATTGACCGTATTTATATATTGCCGGTCACTGCTAAAAGAGAGAGACATCAGCATGGACGTCTGACCTCTGATAAGAAAGTTGCTGTCTGTACCAGTTAACACCATGACTTACATCTGTTTTCCATCACTCAGGCCAGCGAGGAGGGGGTTTACTTTATTGTATCAAGGCACAGCAGGCATCAGACCCCTGATATCTTGCAGGAGGCACGGTGGCATAACAACAACGACAGCCCTGCAACATGCACCAATGAGAGGAACTACTTCAACAAGGTACTGGGACACTGTTGCAGCATTCAGTTCTATCGCCCATTTGTAATAAGGGCCCTAAGTTTGCACAGGATGAGTAACCCATAGCAATCAGTAAGATGTTTGCAGGAGAAGTAAATTCTACCTGCTAATTGGTTGCTATGGGTTACTGCTCCTGGGCAAATTTAGTGCCTTTTATTATACAACCCCTATGTTTCCATTAGTAAATAAAACACATATAAAGGGGCAGGTAAAGGTTGCCTGTATACATATATATACATAAAGTATGCCTGGCACAATGGCTGCCCTAAACAGTGGTTTTATACAGAGTATTACATGCATCTCTGGGTGACATTTACCCAGTATTGCTGTTACATGTGACATTGACAAGTGATGCAAACTTGAATCTGAATAATGTGTGTGACCTTTACTGATAACATGACGTATATATTATTCTAATTTAGGCTGTGTGTACCAGCAGTGTATGTGTGGAACAACTAATGCATATGACAATGTGCAGAGTAAGTGTCAGAACATTTGCTCCCCAAGCCACCATTCTGGCCCAGTGGTGAGTACAGGGCTTTGTACTGACATAACAATACCAAAAGAGCGTGTTTGGGAAAAAGAAAATTTCCAGGCTTGCTCCATATACTTAGATAACTGAAAATATACTTAACAAGCTGCTTTAAATGCAGTTATGCGGACTAGGCCAGGGGCAGGATATGATCATCTTATAATTTTACACTTATTTTCTTGTAATATATTGTTGATTATTAAAAGACCTAATGCCCAAAGTTGATCACTTGTCTAGAACTCGTCATGTCCCTAGTATTCATATAAAGATGGCTGCCAGTAGAAATCTTAAAGGTATCAGCTGGATCAAGAAAGCAATAAAGGGTTTATTTGGCTTTCATTGCTCCAATAGCTGAGATGTTTGATTGGAACCTTATTGTCATGTCAAGTCAGGCAATCATTTTCATTATTTATGACACTTTTGGCAAAATGTAATCAAACTTGTAAAAATGTGCAATGTGATATTCTTTAATAGACAGTTATTGCACTACAAAGTTTTATTGCACAGTTTCCCATCAACCTTAGGGATTTGTTTGGAAATCCACACTAAATTGCTTTCTAATATTTATACATGTATTTTTTTTTTTGTTAGGAGCTAAACACTCTTATTCACCCCAGCTGCATTTTTGTTGGGGGGTGGGGCAGCATTTTTTGCACAAAGAAAAAGATGCATAGTTTTCCCTTTAAAGACTTTTATTACATCCCCTCCTTCTTGCAATGCAGATTAATGTGTCTGCAGAGCACTAACACTCTACATGGAAGAATAGTGCGCAACCACTCAAAACAGTCAAACACATTCTGATGAACTGACACAGGTATCTGCTTTGATAAATATGGCAATTCATTCAAAACTTTTCCAGGAAGGGATTGATAAATCACTGTATACATTGCAGTGCTGGGAATCCTGGTTTCCCCTGTCTGATCAATAATAAATCTTCGCCTTCGTAATAAAAAAATAAATAAAATTGAATATAACCTTGTTTATTTTTCTTTTAAAAGTGAGAAATTGTTTTTAAAAAGCCAACACAGGCCTAAAAAAATCTTCTTAGTAAAATGAAACTGCCCATCATCTATCAACCTCACCCTACCCAACAACACTATTATAATGTATAGGGCATTGCATCCTATTGAGCACTATATGATGCGTTTGACACACACGATTGTAACTAATCAAAAAGAAATTGACACAGGGTGTAGAAAAATGTGCCAGTACAGTGACTGATCCAAACTGGGCACAGAGCTCACCCTGTCTCGTGTACCAGAACATAACAACGTGTTACAACAACAGCTGTAAGCAGCTTAGCTGCACTAGATTGTCTGGATTAGAGCATAGATCAAGGCGCTTGTGACCACATCCCAACATCTGGTTCATACTATGATGATGATCATTCATCTTTGCATGGAAAATGATTGGTCAATCTGGAGACCAATGTTTGTGTAATAAGGAGTGATTTGTACACCAAGATCCAGAGTGCACAGCTGGGTCAACGATCCGTCTGTAACAGGAGGAAGAAATGTTTTTCCCTAATGACGTGTTTAAAGACCCATTCTTTATACAAAGATACATCTGGGTAAATTGTTGATAGAAATCGCTCTTTGAGTCGCCTCCTATCAAATGGACGTCTGTAAGCAGCCGTGAAATGTAAAAGTCTCTAAGAAAGAAGGAACGTGTTGAAGTGCAATCTTTAGTCACACAGATTAACTCCAGCATGCTAAAGATTTAACTGGATTCGGGGATTTGAACGCTTTCCCAAAACAAGTACTTATGCAGGGAATTTCATTCATACTGCTGGAAATGAAGAGAGGTTAAGTAAAGGTTTAAAATGTGTCATGAAGAAAGAAGGGTGTCTCCAAAGTTCTCTCTTCTAAGTGAATACCTGAGACAGCAGGATAGTGTAACAACGGCCACAGGTTAACTGCATCCTATATACCCATTTACTAGGAGCACAAGGGTACTGGGAAGAATTGGCTGTATCCCTAACTTCTCTCCAGGGTCTGGCAAGCAGAAAGGGCTCGTTTTGTAAAACCTGTTAAAAGCCAATCAGCCAAACAAAAGAAATCTGTCCATATTGTGTCAATATTCCATTTCTTCCTGGAAAAATACCATGCCTCGTACAATTGTAATTGCATATACTATTGTAAAAAACAATTTAATATAAAGGTCTACTGTCTAGTGGCAAAAATTGTAGAGCAAATTTTTCCTGTATAATACATAGAAACCATCAATGACCAGTAAAATATATGTATAGTACTTAGGGATCCAGCAGTTATTACTGGTGCTTAGTGATGGTCACTTGTGTCACATGGTGCACAGAAATGGCTTATAAAAAGAAACTCTAATTGTAAAATACTAGGATATCACCTCTAAGCTCAGTGATTGTATAGGTCTGTGGGCTCATGTCTGTACATGGGACTTTTTGGTGAGGTCTAATATCCTTATATTTTACAACAGGGTAAACATTATACCTTTCAGTGGTCCTATTTCTACAAGCCAGTCCCAAATTGCAGACCTTAAAGAGGAAGGCTTACTGGAAAATGGCTATGGTTTTGGCTCAAGAAATGTTTGGAAAACTTAAATTTTCGGATTGATACGAGAACCAGGTTTTCCAAAAGACTCCCATGAGATGCCTGTCCTTACCATTACAGGTCCACCACGATCTTTAACAGCTGGAAAAAGAAATCCCAAAACTCTGCTAAACTGCTCTCTTCCGCTGTTTGTTGAGACTTTATATTTGTATATATCTGATATTTCCAGATATTTTAAGACCATCTACTGTATACCCATCGGCAAAACTCGATGTTGGCTGTTCCACCACTTGCTAGAGCTCATATTGTTTATAAGAGATCATTTATAGTGAATGAATATAGACACACGTTGTATATTCCTTTTCATTTCAAAGTGTTGATTTGAGCTAGCTCGTGTATATTTCAATTTTTCTTTTATGCAAGCAGTATGGGGCTATTACAGCCCTGGGTTCATGTTCTCACCATCCAAATGCCATACTAGCATCACATAATCTCCCCTTTTTATTATAACACAGTGACATTTTAGCAAAAACTTTAATAGGGTTGTTCTGTCACATTAGAGGTTCAGATTTTATACATTTGTATCATTTATAAGTATAGTGCATTTGTTTACCCTGCCACAGCTAAGCATTCAATCTCATTGTTAATTCAGCCTTAGATTGCTACCATCAGCAATAAACTAAATGTAAAGGTTGGTACCGTTAAATGTATGTTAGTTCAAATCTAAATGTAAGTTTTTAAGTAAAGATAACACAAACAAACATTCTAGCCTCCCCTAAAGAAACTTATGGTTTAGTTACATTAATGTTAGATGGCTGTCCTGATAGGGTATTGGATCGCTCATGACTTATTTTGCAGGATAAGATTCCTTCGTTCGCTCAGTTCGGAAAAGAGAATGTTGTTGATTCTACTCCACTGTACAAACAGAAAAAAGTCTGTGCTTCAGCCTGTTCTGCGGCTCAGCCCTGTGTCCATGTTTCTATTCTTAGCCAAAAGCACACATGTTGGAAAAAGAGGGTTTTTACAAGCCAAGGATTCTGGTTTATGTGACATAAAGGGCATGTAAATACAAAGCAACACAAGAAGATTTGTATTAGAGGGAAGACAATAGCTGTTTTGTTCCCAGTCATTGTTCCATAGCCTCATGGTACCTGCTTGGGTCCAGTGAAGGAGCATATGTGCAGGAAATAATAATAATATATATCCGTATCCATGGTATGATATCACAGTCGAGCAAAAGATTGCCCTCTAAATAACTGCATTTAGCCAAGACTACATTTGCACATGTAAATCCCTTGGGGCAACCTGATATTCCAACTGACCCCCCTTGTTGCAGGTCAGAGCTAACATTATGGCGTGGCGGCTAACTGAACCACTGAGACCAATAAAAACCATGGGTAATCCTGCTGTCTTAGGTGGTGCATGTGAAACAAACACAAGGTTCAGTCAGGACTCTCTGTTTCTCTCTGACTTCCCTCACTGTAGAGAAAATGGCTCTAGAGCTACAATTCACAATATGTTTTATTATATACAAACAAATATATATTAGAAATAAACATTTGGGGATAGTGCAGCTAATTACCAATAGTTACTATATTGCATCAGCGCAGCTAATCATATTTTTGCTTTATTTTCTAACTTGTATTAGACTAATTAAATCCAATTGCCAGCCGGTAGCTGTCAGTAACTGCACTGGTTTTTAAACTGCAGTAGACTTTTAGCACCCAGACTCACTCACAACATTTAGGGACTCATTTATAGACCAATCAACTAATCAGAAATCCCTTTTCATTATTTCTTGTGCGATAGTCTGATCAAAGCTAATTACTAATGAATTTTTTGCTAATTGCAGTAGTGATGACCTATACCAAATACCAGTAGGTCTTTCTAATCTAATACAATGCCTAGATAACTAGAATATTATAGGATAAAGGGCTATGCTCTAAGAAGGCCCTGGAAAATTGTTTAGCCTCAAAGGGGACCTTCTGGCTCACTCCAGGAAGAACATTGTTTATGGACTTTTAATCGAAGAAGAACTATCCCCCTCTATTGGATTTTTAGCTGTAAGGCCCCCAAACTTAAAAAGAAATGCCTCATTCACCCACACCCTTCCATCGAATGCAGAGCTGCACAGCAGGGTTGGTGGCCACCATGTTTGGCTATGTCATATCCTGTCTCAGGACCCATGCATGGCTATGATCTCTAACCAGGAATATGCACACTAGAGGACAAAATCAGTCTGCATACATTTAAATGGAACTGCACACAAGATTCCATCCCTTAAAATGAAACTGCCTTCTTGGAATGCTAAGAATTGCACCATTGTAAAGTGGCATATCATTTTATACTATAACAAAAAGAG
This sequence comes from Xenopus tropicalis, assembly GCF_000004195.4. Lineage (NCBI taxonomy): Eukaryota > Metazoa > Chordata > Amphibia > Anura > Pipidae > Xenopus > Xenopus tropicalis. The sequence goes on along the minus strand of NC_030677.2, from coordinate 39,731,265 downwards.
AGATCTTCAATGGCCAGTCAAAATGAGCCAAAACAAAAGGGAAAAGGCCCCCAGATTTAAAGGGCAAGCCAAGCAGCAAAGTCCAAAAGTATCCCAAACACAAAAGTTCAAAAAATAAAAAATCACATTATATTCAAAAATCATTATTAAAAGCATGAAAACCCCTAGGCAGCATATTGAGGGGTTTGTATGCTTTTAATAATGATTTTTGAATCAGATGTCATTTTTGATTTTTTGAACTTTAGTGTTTGGGATACTTTTGGACTTTTGGCATATCATGCTCAGAACATCCAACAATACAATAACCCATCTTGTTGAGATTGCTGCACATTAGCAGGACTCTGTGCATGAAAATAGATAACCAATCAAATATGATTCCAAATATAAATATGTCATCAAAGATTAGCTACAGTTTACTCTTCCTTATGAGTTATAGACTCGGGATGTGACAGCCGTCAGGGAATGTTCTAATGGGGCCTAATGCCTAAGAATGATAGAGATACACATGCTGTAGGCCAGTCAGTGCCTCCCACGTGCTGCGCTGTCAGTGAGGCAGCTGTACGGCTTGCTTAGTCTCTGTCCAACTTCCGCTGCACACGCAGCTGGGCCTCTCATGTGTGGGCACGTGTTGGAACTTTTTAGATTCTGATAGACTCGTGTAAACATTTATCTTGCAGTAAATATGAGAGAGGAAACAAGCTGTTTTGATTCTGTGGCTTAGCAGGGTCATTTAGCAGGGGCAGATGTTTAATAAGATGACAAGGCATACACTGGTAAACACTCAGATTGGAATGGCTTACCCTTCCCTAGTAAATTAATGCAACAAGCACTGCTGTGTTTTTGCTGAAAAGGATTCTAATATGCTTTATTCTTTGTTCCTGCGCTCTCTGCTTGTGACTTTTGTGCCATGGCAGCGTTCTGAACAAGCGACAGATCCGCAAGCAATATCTGAAAGGAACACGGTGTTCTGAAGCTGATTTCATATTAATATCCTGGGCTGGAGCATCTGCATAGAGTAACTTCGTTTTTCATGTTTTGAAATAGAAATAAAAGACTTTGAAATGACAAGCAATTTAGTGCAAAGGAAAGGAATAAAATAGTCACCTGTCCTATACACATCAGTCCATTAGCTGTCCTGGCATCCAAGGCTTATATATATCTACTCATCCATCTGTCCCTCAAAAATCCAGTATCTGCCTGTCCCCCTAGTCAAATCTTTATCAAGAAAGTCAACCATGCATTAAGCTGTTTATCCATCCAACTATCTATAGCAGCACGGTGGCACAGTGTTTTGCATTGCTGTCTTTCAGCGCTTAGGTCATAGGCAGAATATAATGAAGGCTTAGGGAGACTTAGCCTTTGCAATAAGAGACCAGCTGGCTTATATAATATATAGTTATAAGGTTTCCCATGGCAAGCTATCATTGTCGCATACCCTCCTCCCCACGCACTATAAAAAATTTTCATGTACAGAAGTCCAGCTATAGAAATAAAAATGTACATACATGTTCTTTCCATGCTTGCTTGGTATTCCGATTCTCTTCTAAAACATAAAAGTAAAAATAACTGACCATAGAGGGACCTCAGATTGTAAACCCCACCCAGAAGTAAGATTCTGCCTGTCTATAATTTTAGGGTGCTTTCCCCAAATACAAAAGATCCCTGTAATGTAAAACTAGCTTCAAACATTTTGAGGCATCAGATGCTTGCTTTCATACAGGTTAACTATGAATACTTGCTAAGCGGTTGCTAGAATTAGTGCAAACTAATGACCCAATAACAGCAGTTCAGCATACCATATATTTTTTTTTTATATTTAGAATGCCAGTCGCACTGTTTTGTGCCATGAAAAGGTGGTGAGCATAACGAAGGACAACACAGAGTCTCTGGGAATGACTGTGGCAGGAGGAGCATCCAACTGGGAATGGGACCTGCCTATCTTTGTGACCAGTGTGGATGCTGATGGAGTCATTGGGAGAGACGGCAGGCTAAAAACAGGTAAGACATATCGTTAGATGAAATGGAGAACATCAATGTATAGCATCAGTAGTGTGCTGCTATTGCAATTGCCCAGATGGTTTAAAAATGCCCAAATCTTTTTTTTATAAATTTACAATTAGCTGGGATCAAGCATTATTTGTTTTGTGCTACAGTGCAATATTTGATGTATGAGTCCCCAAGTGCGGGGTTATGTTAGCTCTATATAAATGATCTAGTAATTCTTTTTCCCTTATTTTGTATGAAAGCCCAAAACATCAATGTGTTTAATGACTGATTTTAGGCTAACAAAATTTGGGAGAAAAGTAGGCTATAAAAGTAAAGTAGCAAGCAGATTATTTATTCTGAAGTAGTTGTGAGTCATGCTGTGGACATGTATGTACATATATCACATTTCCCATGACAACTGTATTAATGAGTGTGGACTTCTCTGCTCCCTCTCATCAGCCCTGTCACAGCAGATACACTCATTTCACTTACTGGAAAGGCCGTGGATAGTTCACATCAGCCACTCTTTGCTGGCACTGACATGTTATTGCCCAGTATATAGCTGGTCACACTTATTTTGCCAAGAGAAAGTGAATTTAAAGGTAGCATAAAAAAAGCTGTACAAAAACATATATTTTAATTCTACACAGATAAAAAATAAATGAGCACTGGGGCCAGCATTGTTTTCAATTCAGCTATTGCTGTGCAATAAAATCTTGCTGGCTCCCTTGTCTGGAAGACTCTCTCCTTGGCTTTTATAAGATTTATTATTACATGCCATATGCTGTGTGCCCATCTCCCACCAAATCCTCTGTGCCGTACAAAATAGGACCTGGCATTTCATGTATACAGGGCCCAAACAGCCTTCACCAGTCTAAAATATAGTGACTGTCTCTGGCATCTTACAGCAGCCCCTCTGCCAGAATCCATAGAATGCCCATCCAGGCCTGGATGTATTTACATCTTCCTATTGTGTTACACGCTGCTCCCTACCTTGATCTCTTCTCACAGAATCATGTGCACGTCTACTAAACACTGCTGTAATGCACATCATTCTGTTTAAGGAACAATCATATGAGCAGAAATGGCAACTTACAATTAAGCGTAGCCAGGGTTTCTGTGGCACTTGTAAGTGCTGAATACTTGACAAGGGGACTCCTCAATTGACCCTTCGCCTTGAGGCACCCCACTGAACCCCCTTGTTACATATCTCAATGAAACACCAGGAGACAGAGGTGGAGAAAATGGCCACAGCATTTATTCACATTTTATCAAATAAATAGGACCTTGCCAGCCTAACCCAAGGCAATATTCTAAAGCCATAATTCCATAAGAGGTCGCTACTATGCTCTGCTGTTCCTCGCTGAAGACTTGAATGAGTATTAGACTGCCTCTACCTACAGAGAGGATGGCCCCAAACTCTGCTACCAGCAGGAGCTGCATTACCAACCATGAGAGAAGTTCAGCAGCCCTGCTGCCGGTCCTGGATCTGCAGTGTCTCGATGATAGGAAATCCAAGCAGGCTGTCACCTAGCACAAGCAGTAGTAGCGTCTGTATCTATCAATCCACCGTGCAGTCACAGGAGAGAACCTCCTTTCTCCCTCTGCTAAAATGACCTGTGCAGTACTCTGGCAAGGTCCTACCGCTGCTGTGACAAATAAAACTTAAAATATATTATCATATAACCACTATTTTGATCCAGAGGAAGGCAAAAAACCCAACCTGAAGCTAGTGCCAATTATGCCTCAAGAGGGAAAAAATTCCTTCCTGACCCCCTGGGCGATCGGAAACATTCCCTGGATCAAGAAATCGTTAACATGAATTAAACACAAAGCTGACTCTCAAGTTTATACCATATAAAGATACAGAAAGCACAATATAAAAATGCATTCAGGTAAAATTCCACATTCAGTTATTAATAGATAATATGAAAACCAAAAGAAGAGAAACTCCTGACATTTCTCAAAATATGCAAAAAGAGGGAGGGTGGGTGGGATGTTTCTACCTGCTCAGAAGATAAGGAAGTGAGTGCTTTTCTGACATCACATCCCTCTCTTTCTCCGCCCCTCCCCAGGCCAGCCTTCTCCTGCCTTAACTCTTTCCTTCTCACCTAATCACAGTTGCACCTGGTTCTGCCAATCTCTAAACATAAACCAGTGTAATCTGGCTGCTGGTTATTCGGATCCCTTGTCATGCAGCCCCTGCGCTTATATCTCCAGGGCTTTCCTTTCTGTGTGCCCATTCCCATAAAAATGCTCCTATCCCAATTCAGAAGTGGACTTGGGGTCCAAAGCTAGGTAATTCCCTGGAAATCTGGGAGAGATGACATATCTGATTTAGGCTGCAATCAGCACTGGAAAATGTAGATCTATCCCTAACAGTAAATGTCTTTATTTTAAGATATTGTCAGTGAATTTAATAGGGACTTCTTAGCAATATGATTCCAAGGACACAGATCTGCCTATTTTTCTTTGGGAAACAAAACTGTGTAAACCTTCAAATTAGGTTTAGGAATTGAGGTAAAATGTTTTTAATCAGTACTAGCATGCATTCAGTAAATATCGCAGTTTTGGGGGGTTCTCTTGAGCATTTATGTCCCCTTAAGTGTGCTGGTGTTTTGTACTGTAACTGGGCCCCCTTCCAGGCAACTACATCCCAATAGAGTGCAAGGAATAATAAGGTACTGACCTCTACTGGTAAAGTAATAAAGGTTCTTGCCCTCCTCAAGGGTTATGTGCAGCCGTCCAGATGTGCATTTATGTATTTTTATAGTGTCTCAAGGGTACTGAACCTGGAGCTTTACAGTTAGGGGAGCAGAGTAAAACATGCACAGGGATTCACTAAATGCAACTGAAACATAATAGTTAAGATAAACATGTATATCTTTTGGCTAAGAACTTACAATTATTTATATAATTTTTTAAATTCTAATATAGATTCACTGCATGTAAATTGGAATGACCTTTAAACAGTGTAGGTATGACATCTGAATTATGCAGCAAGATTTCCTTAAGTAGTTAAATAGCTGTTCCCCTACTGTAATTACAGTGATATTCCCATTTGCAGAGTGCTAATTGTGTGTTGACATGCACTGAATTTTGAAATCCATACTTAGTAATCACAAGAGAAACACTTTGTTATGCTAGGTTTTAATTCTTTTTGTTTGGCAGCAGCAATACACAAAGAACAGATCCAGACTGGAAGGAAAGGAAGAGGCCAAGGGCAAAACTGAAAAGTACCCCCAGGTTATCAGGGAGATAATGATTTAGTCTTGAAATGAAACCTCTTTATGCTAAACATAAATAAGTCCACAAAAATGCCTGGAGCTATTAGAATGACTAAATAGAATGCTATCAAAGGACAAGGAAAGGCTAAGACACCAGACCAATTTTTTAGGGTCTGTGCATTAAATCTCTATCTTTCTCCTCCAGGCCAGTGCCCCCCTCTGGGGAATAAAATCACATTGGCTCACACAACCATCTTGTTCTTCATTCCCAGGGTTCTCTTGTGTGTTAGACTTGCACACACACAGTATTGCAAAGTCCAAAATATTATTGTATTGTGCATGCACAAGCATGGTGCAGTGGTAGGAAAGGGTTGGGGTAATAAGGGATAACATACTGAAATACATTAAAATCCCAACACTATCAGTTTGTGCCATTATAATTTTATACTCAGCGGATCATGACATACAAAGTTAATTGCCTTCTGTAAGGATGTGACCAGAAACCTAGACATTGAGGTTGCAGTGGATGTGATTGCTTGCTAAGTTTGATACAGTATTTGATAAAGCATTTGATACAGTACCACACATAAGGTTACTGATTAAATGAAGGAATATTTGCCTCAAACATACTATATATACTTAGAATAAAGAACTGGCTGAAAGTTACAATACAAAGAGTGATAAATAGAAACATTTTCAAGTTGAATCAATGGTGTTCCTGAAGTAACTCAGGGGTCTGTCCTTGGTCCATTGCTTTTTAATTTAGTCATGCATGTCCTTAAGTTGGCAATGTAAGTAATGTCTCTGTCGTATGATACATAAACGTACAAACACAATGACAAAGTGAACTACCCTTTTAATCAGGTCACTGTATAAAGTAACTTTTAGTATGTTATAGAATATCCTATTCCTAACAACTTTGCAATTGGTCTTCATTGTTTATTTTGTATAGTTTTAAAATTATTTGCCTTCCTCTGCTACATGTTTCCAGGTTTCAAATGGGGGATGACCCTGGCAGCTAAAAAAACTAATGATCTGTGAGCTTAAAATTTTATTATTATTGTTATTTTTCATTTATTGTCTATAATAAATCTGAATAATTCTATTCAGTCCCCCTTCTATTCATGTTCCAGTCTTTCGTTCAGCCGACAGTCAGGTTACTAAAGTAAACAAGACCCTAAATAGCTGCTGAAATTCCAATCTGGAGAGATGCTAAACTTGAAAAAATGAAGACCAATTGCAAATTGTCTCAGGATATCACTACATCATACTAAAACTTTTACAGTGAACAACTCCTTTGAATTGAAGGACACACACATTTGGCAAAAATAACCTCAATTTTAGTTATACACTAAGCGGAATTGTGTTGGAGCCTTGTTAACTGAGGATATATAGGGAGGGTCCTGTAGAAATCACTATACGATAGTGTCGGTCAGTGTCTGTAAAAGCTAAACACAATTACTATTAATAGGCCCTGCAACAATGAGAAGTTCCACTATAACCAAGACTATACTCCACAATATACAATAACATTTCCCACTCTATATGCCATATAGAACAATATATTAAAATACAAACATTTTTACTGAATATACTGTACCTAAAACGAGTGGCTGGTTAGAATCTAAATAAAGGAATAAGTCCCCAGTTAATCTGTACAAAGTGCTGTGCATAAATCAAGTAAGTCTAAAAAAATCTGTTGAGCAGTTCATAACTAGGTTAAAAACCAATTCATGTAAAGCAATATCCGGATTAAGCCTGACAGAGGGAAAAGTCCAATAATAGCCACACTCCCTTCATGCAATATACAGTGCAATGGGATGGAATAGGATGTGCAGATGCAATGAAATACAATACCCAATGTGAACGCAGAGCTGATATTAACATGTAAAATACATGATCTAATGCGGTTGTCAAATTAAATATGTTGCAGGACTGAGGCTCATTTACTAACAATTTGCCCAGGTGCAGTTACTCATACTAACCAGCCAGCAATTTGCTTTGATCAGTTTGCTGCTAAGAGGCAAATCTCTGGTTGATTGCTATGGGTTACTGCACTGAGACCCACTCAGGGTTAGGGTGAGTGAGCACTCCAATAAACCACTGGACACACAAAGTCCCAGAGTCAATATGGAGCACATAATGACACATTTGTTTTTGGTAATTTTGTCCACAGGCGACATATTGCTAAATGTCAATGGCATTAACCTAACAGGAGTAAGTCGCAGTGAGGCTGTGTCCTTGTTAAAGAACTCTTCCTCCTCCTCTGTGGTTTTAAAAGCCCTGGAAATAAAAGAATATGAACCTGAAGAGGACAACCTCAACAATGCCCTATACATGGACTACCTCCAGAATGGCTCCGAACAGAACAGAGAATGGTCACCGGTCTGGGTCATGTGGTTAAATTTGCCTCAGTAAGTTCAGATCTCATATCCTTTCTTCTACAGGGGAGTGGGCGGAAAGATTTATATTTCTTGGGCTGCTCACTCCTTTGGGCTTATTATTCACTACAGTCATGTGTCCTAATTAAAGCCAGATTTGGCTGAAAGAGCTCTGCATGAGCGTATGTTTTTCTTTCCTATTTGAGTCGGTGCACATTGCACAGGATGTAGATATTTATGATGCTTAATGTAAATTTCTTGAAATCCCTGCTATTTTCTGTGATCTGATATTTAGCTCGATAGGCAGCAAGCGTTAGGACGCAGACTGAACATATTTGCCATTGTTTAGCAGCGGTGCAGGATGTGTGTAAGATTTCCCCATTATTCCCCCTGCAGTAAAATAGATGCAGCATATATATATATACAGGTATTGGATCCCCTATACGGATACCCATTATCCAGAAAGTTCCGGATTATGGAAAGGCCATCTCCCATAAACTCCATTATAAGCAAATAATTCTAATTTTTAAAAATTATTTCCTATTTCTTCTTCAGAAACTGATTTCTAGCAAATGAATCAAGAATCCTTATCAAGTAAAATATCTTATTTACCCAGATTGCCATAAAGTCATGGATAAGTGGCACTGTAATAGGCACCATAAGTTCCATATCTGGCAAGCCCTGGGTATACCCCAGTATAGCCCTGCCCTGCAGTAACTACAGTTCTGCAAGAGAATATAAGGAAATGGTGGTCCTTTAATATACATTATCTTTATTAAAACCCTATATAATATTGATATAATGCAATTTGCGGCCCACTTTTTAACAGTTTTCTCATAGCAGTATTATTAAATGATGCAGTGTTTACTGATATTTACACCAAAAGTTAGTGAATATTAGCCAGACATTCAGCCAAGAATTCAGCATTAGGATAGTAGAAATCTATTGGTAAACTGTGGGCAAGGAGCAAAGAGCAAACATCATAGCAATCTGTTGGGTGTTCTTATTCACAGTTGAGCATTTTACATGCCTTTGTTGGCATTCACATCAATATAAATGTCACAATGGGGTGTTAGTGACCCATTATCAACTGGGCACCTTTTACATGGCACCATCATGGCAGACACGTCAATTAATTAACAAATTGACAAATGTAATTCTTTTTCTTTTCTTTGTTTTACGTTAACTATCTATTAGAACAAATATTCCTATAGAATGTTTCTTATTAAGAGTTGTTGTTTCCAGCGTAGATCGCATGTTAAGGATGCCTGTAAGTTATTATTATTTTCTATTTATATAGTACTGACATATTCCGCAGTGCCAACACATTTCCACAGTGCTTTATAGAGATTGTATATCATTCACATCAGTGCCTGTCCCAGAGGAGCTTACAATCCAAGGTCCCTATCACATTTACACACTTTCACGGGCAGGGTGGGCGCAACAGCATTAAGGTCAAGCTATAAAGAAGCATTACACAACCAGGCCACGAAGGCCCGTGCCTAGGGCGGCACAAGTTTAGGGGCGGCATGCCGCCCCGCCGCAACAGAATTTTAAAATTTTGCTCCCATGTGGAGCAGTCGGGACCTCTCCCCACTGCTCCGTATGGGAGTTTAAATGTGCGATTGCGCATGCGCATTGATCGCGCATGCGCACTCAGGGGGAGAGGGCGCCGCGCGATTGCGCATGCGCACTCCTGGGGGGGGCGGCCTCGGGGCGCCGCGAAGTTAAATCCGGCCCTGTACACAACTCATTCTTGCATGGTGTTTATACAGACACACATTTTGCACCTAATACCGCACCAGAGACAGAAGCTTTACATGTTCTAATATTTGCAGAAAAATTAAAATTCTCACTTCCACTTTGTCTCTTATATGAAATTCAACAAAAACGTGGCTTGTTTTCATTTTTTGCCAGTTTATTATTGTCTTCTACTTAGCCCATCTTTATGTTAGCCTTAAAAGGAACCAATACACCTTAACTAGCACCTTTCCCCATACCTAGGCAGATCTTGGCCGCAGAACCAATGATTAATGTTGGACCAGGTGGAAATTCTTATTGACTTGGCTTTGTGGGAATCTTCATTGGACCATTGGCTGTAAATGTAATCCTTAGTCAACAATTCTGCATGGGCAACTCTTGTTATTTGATTGCTTAGGCCCTGGGCCATAGTGGTTTCCCAACACCTTCATAGAATCTAAGGGGGTGGCTAATATTCTTCTTTCACTTTTATTTATTATAGTGTGTAAGCCAATGTCACTGGTGATTTTTCCCATAGCAACCAATCAGATCTTTGCTTTTGCTTTCTAACTTATAGGTGACTGTTTAAATTAAATTGCTAATTACTATGGGAAACATCACCAGTGATGTTGACTTACACACTATAATACATATGCCCCTATTTCTACATAAGGGAAAACAAACAAGGAAGGTGAAGTGACAATCTCACATGTTCAGCTATTAATATAGGGACATGGTCAAGTTAAATAATTGCATAACCCACCCCAAGGGGAAAGCAAACCAGCTGCCAGTCAGGGGAATGCACGATTCTCTGCTTATTGAACCCTGTTAGTGATCAAAACACTAAGCAGCTGTATGTGTCAAAGCTCTTCTATTTTACTAGATACAACCCTTCCAGAACCTTCCAGTACAGGTAATACAAATATACCAAACACATGTACGTGCATTATCTCTGTTATTTGTACGGCAGCCATTGCTAACTGCACAGAGTATTCCCAGGATTCCAGCTGAGCAATGATTGGAATATTATTGTCTGACTTGGCCCAGATGTTCAGCATAACTTCCAGTAAAGAAATTGTTGTGTTCTAAGAAACTTTAGGTTTTTAAACCCCTTTATGTGTTTTTTAGTAATTTACAGGAAACAGCTGTGTATGCGTAAATCAGACCCTACCTTCTGAATCTCTATGAAAGAGCAAAACTATAAAAATAAACTTTCTCTATCAGACTCCGAATAAATGAATTTAGAATTACACTTCCACTTACCTGCCATAAAGAAATGGGTGCAGTGGTGGATTTGTTTTCAGCTTGCTCATACAATTGGGCACCGCAGAGGAACTGGAGGTCCACAGGCTGGATGTTACCAGTCATACTAATTTAACTATTATTATCAACATTCTGCAGCGCTGTAGTCTATGGTAACATCAGACAGTATCTTCCATTCTCCAGTGGTCCTTGATCATTTTAAATATTCTGAAATAAATATTTATGTTAAATATTACATTTAAATATCAGATTAATAACAAATGTTATTTAAAAACATAAATATCACTTTTAAATACTACATTAAAAATGGGACCTTAATATTATATAAAGACAGGTATGGAATCTCTTATCTGGAAACCTGTTATCCAGAAATCTCAGAATTAAATAATTCTAATTTTTAAATACGAATTTCTTTTTCTTTGTAATAATAAAACGGTACATTGTACTTGATCCCAACTAAGATAGAATTAATCCTTATTAGTGGCAAACAACCCTATTGGGTTTATTTCATTTTTATATATTCAAATTATGGAATGACCCCACTGTCCGGAAGACCCCAGGTCCCAAGCATTCTGTATAATAGATCCCATACTTGTACTTGTTTAAGAAAATGATTTGGTAATATTCCACACAGCTGTATATATTGGAGAGTCAAACAAATAAAATACATGCAGCAGAAATCTAGTCTGATTTATTAAGAGAGCTAAGTGAGTATTGGCCCCTGAGCTTTTCTAGGGGTTTCGGCGACTGAGAATGGCTGATCCAGCTTTCTGTCACCAAGCCATATAATCTAATGGCTATTGCCGAATGATCCCTATTTATTCCACAGGATGGTTTTCATTATTTTCTCTTCCAGTTGATCCACCTGGAAGCCTTTCAGTACATAAATCTGTCATGTGTACAGAAAATAATATATTTTACAATCAAACATCCATTTTACACTTTCAAGGGACTGGAGGGAATTCCTGTAAATTTGTGGGACCAACACCATGAAAAATGTTGAGGGGTGTTATAAAAAAAAGAAGCTTTTCATATTAAAGGGAAAATGTAAGCTGTTTATGAGCTGGGTTTAATTTCTTTTTATTTTCCTATAAATGTTCAGTAAGCCATATAGACATAAGTTACACTAAGAAAGGTTATCTGCTTATTGGTCTGTGTTAGTAAGTGTGGGAGCTGTCATAACTGTTTCCATTGCTGAAAAAAATCTATTACTTTTAAACATCCATTGAAGCAGTTTCCCCGTCTCTCCTGAACTACTGAACCAGACTGTAGAATAGTTATTTATGTTTGCACCAGTTAAGGGATGCGTCAACTTCAAATCAAGTATAAAAATCAGTATAATGTAAAGACTTGCAGTTAGTCTTTTTTTTTTTTACTTTTTGATTGCTGCTGTTTTTGACATGTTTATATGATTTATGTCAGCTGACCGCTAGGGCCGCCAGGCCATAGTTTGGAAGAACAACAATAACACTGAACCCTCTCATTGACCCCAGGAGTAGAAAGGGCCCAGCTGGGCTTACTCAAAGCAGCTTCATTAGCTATGCACAAAGATAGAATTATTCCCAAAGGTTTGGGGGGTGAGAGCCAACTTGATGTGGTGCTTCTGCCAGACAAGGACCTTGAGGTCTCCCGATGCATGTGAAGTGTCAAGCATTTTAGAGGATATCTAGATCTGTTATTGTATGTAGAGTATCTGAGGAGTGGATACGATTATAGTTACATTAAACATTAAACAGTAAATAGTGTACATTGTAAAATGTAAGACTGTTATCAGTCACAGAAAAGGTCTATTACCCTATAAAGGATAAAGTTATCCGGAAACCGAGAAATTACAGAACGGCCATCTCCAAATTACAGAAAGTTCATCTTTCATACAGTCCATTTTAATCAAATAATTCAAAATTTTAAAAAGTATTTCCTTTTTTTTTATATTAATAAAACAGTGCCTTGTACTTGATGGTAACTCTTAAATCCATATTGGTGATAAAACATTTCTACGGGGTTTGTTTAATGTTTAAATTATTCTTTGGTAAATTATGGGCGGCCCAGATCCCAAGCATTCTGGATAGCAGGTCCCATACCTGTACAAGGCTAAAGGCTAAGTGCTTTAATAAAGGTCATGGAACTCCAAGGTGACTTTTAATATCCTCATATTTTACTGACACCAGTTATACTTCACTGAGCACTGTTTATAAGGAAAATAATACACACGAGCTGTGAATATTCTGTAAATGATATAATGATTCCATTTGTTATAATAGTGATGTCACTTCTGTCACCTGGCTCACTAATGTACCCCTGTTGAAAAATATTAGAAGTCATCTTGAAGTTCCATGACTCTCCTTGGTGACTTCTAAATATCCTTATATTTTACAATAGGGGGGTACATTATTCACTATATAATTTACAGAATATTTATGGCTCTTGTCTTGTGTATTAGAATAATGCTGAATAGAAGAAACTACACATATATTATAATCTCACACCCATCTCAGAATAGAATAGACAAGTACACTCACAGAACGAAAAACATTAAATCACACATTTTCTAATATGGCTGTGTCAGTGTTTTGGTGCATAATTAGAACATGCTTCAAGATACCGGATATTTAGCTGAGGCTTCCAAAACTTACTGGGGAACTGCATTGTTAAATAAGAATGCATTGGATCTTGTTTGGGAAATTCTTATTCTAGAAGTCATCTGGGCAGATCATTTGTAGACTATTTGTGGAAGCCTTGGGCTCAATTTTGGACTGATCTTCCTATTCTGACTCTTTTGTTTTAAATCCCAGAAACTGAACATTTATGGAAAGGTAGTGCATAATCTATTTTGGACATGTGTTTAAACCTGTTATGCAAGTATAGTCGCTTGCCTGCATTATCGTAATATACATTACAGTTAGATGCATTCAAGTTAACATGTACATAGGCTTAAAGGCATTACAATCCATGTACATAATGAAAAAATCATTTAATAAGCAGTTCCTTTGTTAAAGAAGTAGAGAATCCATGCAATGCTTGACTCGATGGAGTTCTGCAGGGCAATGCAAGTGGGAGGAAAGCTTTAGTTATTGTTTCTCTTCTATTCTCAGCTACGGTTCCCTTTGCATACACAGCAGTTTCACCCAACATGAGGTAAGCAGTGTCCTGTTTCCTAGGTTTGTTCTTCCTGCCAGCAAATTGCAGACATTAATACAGATTTTCAAATGTGGTCATTTGAGACAAGGAAATGCAGTCGTTCTCACTTTATTCTTTATTTTGCAATGAATCTTCCATGTTAGGAATTCATATTGGATGTTATTACAGTATCACTTGCAAGGGCAGAAAGCACCAGGGAGATGTAGATTCCTTTTCAGGATGTAAATACTTCCAACTTCCCCTTTTCAACAGCCTTCAGATTGCAGTTTATTACAAGTGCTTGGTAACATAGAACTCTCATCTGACTCTTATCCGCAATAAAATGAAAAAAACCAACAATATAACACTTTGTGCCATGGCGCAGGGGGCACTATGATCACCAATACTTTCCCTGAGCAGGATAGGGCAGAGCTGAAAGACTGTTTGCCGGGGGTCCCCCAACTGAGATGTGCCCCCAAGTTAGAAAATGCCATAAGTGATACTAGATCACGTATTATTATTGAGTGCAAATATTGATATGATATTTATACCATTTATTTCAGTGATGCCCAGGCTGTTGTTCCTACAATGATCAAGCCTATCCCTGGGAAAAATAATGTACTTTTGTGATGATGATGGAGCTTTGCTGCCTATGGCTGATCTATATTTGGCTTTAGCCTTCTGTTACCTTGCCATGGTTTGGGGGACACTATACAAAAAGCTGCCAAATACTTTTTTATTTTGAGTATTAATGACATTCACTGTGTCTTAACATGCTCCTTGCACTTGCTCGTATTTATGCAAATGCAAATGTCCAGTCTTTTCCAATGAACTGCAAGCGAGGGCGCCTACTGATTTAGGGGAACCTTGAGCTGCTGCCACCCTGGATGTGGCAGTAATTCTAGTCACATTCAATTGTAAGGAGTTGGGGAGCAACACAAGCATGAAAAATGTACCTAGGGGTGCCGAATAAGCTATGATTGGCTATTTGGTAGTCCCTATGTGGACTGGAAGCCTAGAGGAAGCAGAGGAATAGGAAATTCATCTGATTTTTATGCTACTAGAACTTTCCTCCAAGCAAGAAATTCAAAAATAAGCACCTTCTTTGAGGCCACTGAGAGCAACATTCAAGGGGTTGGTGAGCAACATATTGCTCCTGAGCCACTGGTTAGGGATCACTGTTCTAGAGTTTCCACTGCAGGCTGTGTCAAGATACACCTAAAGCATCTCACACAGGAGTGATTTGGGCCTATTAATTTGCTCTATTTGTTTTAGATTAGTCGGATGATGCTTATATACCTCAATATTCAAATAGTGCCACACAGGCTTTCATTAGATGGCAATAAAGGCTTTACGTGGGCCTTTTTAGGACATTCTCCATTTAGTTTTTAGGTCACTGCAATTTAAATTTGGCCTTGTGTTTGGGATTATCTGCAGGAAGATCATCCTACCCCAGTGTTGCGTTTTTTTAATCTAAATGCAAGAAGTTCTCTTGCAATAATTCCCTGGATTTTATACCATTCACTCTTCCTTTTCCTGCTAAAACCACTGTGCAGGCATGGATCAAAAATCCCATAATAACTGTATAGGAGAGTGGCACAAAAGAAACCATTACTCAAAAACCATGTGGAATCACGTTTGCACACTTCACCAGAGGTTGTCAGATACAACCATTATGCAATATATGTGGCTGGATGTAGGTGAAGGAGCGACCCATAAGCAGTAACCTTAACATAACTGTTCCACAAAACTATTGTTCTGATCTTTATTAAATAGAAACTTCATAAAGTAGGAACTTTTTCACATATAATTGCGTCTGGTTGCTAAGAGAACCTCTGGAATGGTGTGACAAAGAGCAGACCACCTTTCTACTTTTTGTAGTGTGTCTGGAGCCACGGTTCCATTAGCCGCACAGTTAATCCAGCCCCGCTCATGCTTTGTGCATAACACACATCTGCTTCTTTTCCATGCTAGGCCTGTGTGTTGTTTTCTGGTTTAATGTTATTTGCAGTGATGTATGTCTGGCTACATATACCTGCAGCTGTTTTGAAAGTTCCAGTCATATATCTCAGTGCAGAAGAGCTTAAGTAGATTCCCTACCAAATATGAGCAGGTTTATTATCAAACTCAGGCTATGGGAATAACAGGAGCCATTGGCGAGTCCATCATGTTTTTCCATGTGTTTAAGGCAAGGCCTACTGGGTTCATACTAACAATATCTATATATGCGATATTTTATGTCTTTCACAATGTTATTACTTCATGGGGAACATTAAAAACTGTAATATTTATAAATAAATGTACAATTGTGAAGTTAAAAATAATCCCCATTAATGCCTGGTCAGTGGTTGAACATCACAATTAGACTTCATGTATTGATTACAATTTAAATTCTAGTTTTTGCTGCAATTTGAGAAAATTTAAGGCCACAACTCACAATCTAAATAGTTTTAAATTCAAGGTTTTTCATACTTCAGGTTTTGAAAAAGTCTAGAAAGTTCGAATGATAGAATTCAGCAACTAAAATCCAGCGAGCTTCCGTAGGCGTCAGTCTGAGATGTGATTTTCACAAATATGAAAGAAAAGAAGAAAAATTTGAATTTAGAAATTTAGTTTACCTTTAAATTATTCTTTAGTATGATGTAGACTTTGATATTTGCAGTTGGTCTTCATTTTTATGGTTTTTCAGTTATTTAGCTTTTTGTTCAGCAGCTCTCCAGCTTGGTATTTAAGCAGGAATCTGATTGCTAGGGTCTTGATTAGCCTAGCAACCAGGCAGTGCTATGAGCAAGGACAGAAGTATGAAATAGGAAATACCCAGAATAGAAAAATAAGGAATGAAAAGTAAAATATAGCAATAAAATTGTAGCCCCACAGAGCAATAGTTTTTGGCTGCCGGGGTCAGTGACCCCCATTTGGAAGATGGAAAGAGTCAGAAAAGGAAGGCAAATAATTTAGAAACTATAAATATATAAGACCAATTGCAAAATTGCTAGGCTATTGTTTAACAAAAAAAACCTTTACACAAAGTTAACTTATAGGGAAACCACCCCTTTAAAATTGGTTGGTTAAAAAGAAATCTTGTTTGGTAGAACAGTCCCATGAGCCAGTGATTTCCATGGGGAACATTATAGGGCTCATTTCCAACTGCAGCCACAATTATAGTCGCAAGAAATGGGTCTCTGCTGCAATCGAATGGTTGTTGGTGCTGATGGGAGTTGCAGGGCAATGCTGCCAACCCAGAATGCTTACAAATAATAGATCGGGTAGAGATAGTATAGATGCTGATTATTGTGTTGGGTTGAAAACCCCACAGACTGTTCTTCCACTTTGGCTTATTCTTCCGCTTCTTCTTCTTAGCTCCCCCATTTTCTAAACGCTACTCCTCCTACAGTTTTAGGGGTACAGCACCCAAGCTCCTCACACTTCTTCACCCTATAGCGGAGCAGGTTGCTTGTGCTTTTCTAAGCAATCCCGCCCCCCGTCTTTTTGTGGCGCCGCTCCGAACCCCCAATTTTCCCATTGACTTTGACAGGGAAGTTTTTCTAACAGCTTTGAAGCTACACCCCCCAAACTTGAATAACATAATCATGGGGTCACCCCGAATGAAACAGCAAGATTTGTTGGATGACCCCCAAAGTGGGAAGGGCCAACAACAGCCAATCAAGTTTCACCCATTGACTTTAATGGGGAAATTGAAACTGCTGCCAATCTTACAGCTTTGAGGCGACACTCCCCAAACTTGAATCACACAGTCATGGGGTCAGCCTGAATGAAAATATGATGATTGCTGGATGCCCAAAAGTGGGCGGAGCTGTGAACAGCTAATCATATTTTATCTATTGATTTGAAGGAAATCCTACCTGCTGCCATTCTCACAGTAATAAGGTCGGGGTCCCCAAACTTTTTACACTTGGTCACTAGGGGACTGCAGTTTTTGTTTTGAAACGTGGGCGGAGCCACCAACAGCCAATCAAATTTCACCTATTGATTTTTATTGGTTTGATGCCAGGGTTCCCAAACTTTGCACAGTCAGTCACTGGGTGACTACATATTCAGGGTTAGAACAAGTGGGAGGAGCCACCAACAGCCAATCCATTTCCAGCCATTAGATTTCATTGGTTTACATTTAAACTGATGCCATTATTTAAATATTAATTCCAGGGTTGTTAAACTTTCCAGAGTTTGTCACTGGGTATTTGCCGTTCTAAGTTAGAAAAAAGTGGGCTGAGCCACCAACAGCCAATCACATTTCACCTATTTAATTTCAATGGTGAAGTGTAAAATTCTGTCAGTCTCACAATTTTTATGCCTGAGTCCCCAAAATTTGCAGAGTTAGTCACTGGGTAACTGCAGTTCCAGGTTAGAAAAAGGGGGTGGAGCCACCAACCGCCAATCAGATGTCACTCGTTGACTTTCAGTGGGGAAATTTAAGTTGCTGCCATTCAGACACTATTAAAACCAGGGTCCCCATAGTTTGCACAGTGGTTTTTACTATATAAATGTGGCCCAAAGTTAGAGAAAGTGGGCAGAGCCCATTCAGTGACTTCATGTTTTTCAACCCAACATGAAGTTTGTTCTCAAACTTACTTTTCTAGTTTTATTGTATTCCTTCCCTTAGCATCATTACTCCCACCGACATCTGTATCTGTCTCTGTGTATATGTCACAAGGCTTTGTATACATTAGTCCCCAATAAAGAACATGTTGACTTTATACATGCAGAATTAAAAGAAAACATGAATCCTGCGGTTCCTATTACTCACGAACAGTAATAAAATAAATATTCATTGCTATTGCAAATTGAAATAGGGATTAAGCCAAACTCCCTCCCCCATGGAAGGCATAGGTTTTTTTTCACCAAATGTAACCGACTCGCTCTGATGCCTGGTGACCTTGATTGTTAACTTATGCAACCTTGCAGGCCTAGGATTCCACATCTGGAATTCTTTTTAGTGTTCCTGCCAAGATGTACATTATGCACTGAAAGCCCATTTCCCTGAGCATTAACTCTTCATCCGTCTTTCAGACTCGCTCATTTGGGGGCCGAAGTTTTGTATAAAAAAAATCCATTTTGGTTCCACTGTGAATCATTATGATACAGGCTAATTGTAAATCCCTGAGATTCAGCAAACAATAAGGGCCACATTACTGGAACACTTAGTGTCACTATACACCATACATTACATTCAAAAACATTTTTTTAAAGGAGGGCTTTTCTCTGACAGTTCTGGAAAACTACTTGTGTAATATAAACCCTTTTATTGCATTTCAATTTATAACTATTGGGCATTGCGGCATTCTTGTATCCTTTCCAGATTTTTTACCTTAATTGTCCTTTTAGGTATATTTTCATGGGGGGTCTACTGTATAAAAGTACAATAAATATGGAGCAGCTGTAAAGTTTTAGGAACAGTGGTAGTTCATTTAGCACATAAAGTACAGGATCTATTGTCCAGAATGCTTGGCACCTGGGGTTTTCCAGGGACCTTTCTGTAATTTGGAGCTTAGTTACCGTCATTTACAAGATACTATTTTATTATTACAGAGTAACGGGAAATTATTTTTAAAAATAAGAATTATTTGCTTAAAATTGACTCAATGGGAGAAATAGGGTTGCCACCTATTTGGTTTTGACCCAGACAGCCTGGTTGTGGAAATGGCTGTCCAGGTCAAAACTGCCTGCCTGGTTTTTCAACTTGGGAAAACCGGCAGGACTTGCTGAGATTGACCACGTCATAGCCCCCCCCATGACATCACTGATCTGCCCCTGTCTCTCCGCCCCCCCAGTGAAGCCACCTCCCACTCCTCTCCCCCTTTGTGGCGTCACCGTCCGCACCCTGCCCGGAGAAAGAAGCCCACAAACGTGGCAACCCTAATGGGAGATAATGCATACAATTTAAAGCTTTCTGGATAAGGGATCACATGTCTGTAGATGAATTGAATAAAAGACATAGAAAAATACCTTCCAATGTGTGTTGCTGTAAGCGCATATCTAAATGGTTTGTTTTTCGTTGTATTTGAACTGAGGCTAACAATAGTGCTACAAGGTTACCAGCAGCCTCACATGTATTGCCCTGTGCTGCACTGTGTATGTATCTATGTATGTATAACTTTATTTATAAAGCGCTACAAGGAATCGAATGCATAGGAGGCTAGAGAATGTATACTCGACTCCTCTGTAAAGATGTATAGTACTTGACATGCCTTTCTCTTGCCTTACCATGTTTTTATATAACCATATGCTCAGATGGATCTATATTTGTATTAGGACTAAAACTCAATAAAAATATAATTTAAAAAAAAAATAAAGCGCTACAAGGATATGCAGCGCTGTACAAACTTATAATGTACAAAGGGCAGAACCAGCATTATAATAAATACAATAAATATGGAACTATAAATATGCAGAGCTTAAATGCTATGGGTAAGAGACACAGTAGGAAGGAGGTCCCTACTCCATAGTCTAAGTAGGTGTATAATAAACAGACAGAAATAGGGGGGGAACGCGCATAAAGTGTGGGGTTATCTACCCTTTGCATGGTATTTCACCATAAGAGTGTGTGCCTGATGCTTTTATATTACCTCTCTAATCCCCAATGTTCCTCTATGAGGGAGCTGCCATATTTGTGCATTGAACAGTAGTTTTTAGTGTCCCTTTCAAGACTGGGTAAGATAATCTTCTAGTGCTCCAAAAGTTAGGCAAATATGTTAAAACAGACACTTTGTGCAAAAAAGGTGAGAAACTCTAACGTTTCGGAAAAACTTCTTTCTCAAAGGGATTTTTTCCAAAATTTTGGGGTTTCTCATGAAAAAACACAATGCATCTGCTTTAACACATTTGCACTGTGACCACTGGTGGTATGTACAGTCTATGCAATTGTTTGTAATGCAGATGTATGGCTGTTTACAGGTTTAAGTAGATTGTAAGCTCTTTTGGGCAGGGCTCTCTTCACCTCTTGTATCGGTTATTGATTGCTTTATATGTTACTCTGTATGTCCAATGTATGAAACCCACTTATTGTACAGCGCTGCGGAATATGTTGGCGCTTTATAAATAAATGTTAATAATAATAATAATAAGTATATTAAAGCATTTTGTCACTTGTGCACGTACCATGGTGTGTTACATGTGCCGGGTGTGCATTGGCCTATTCTAGGCAGCAAACCTTTCTATACGTATAACCTTGTTCTGTGCTAAAGCGGGAAGTTCTGACAAATGTTAAACCTTAATGGGGAGCTTGGACCCAAAGACTGAAAAGTTCTGCTATAAATGATACAAGGTGCTTACATATAATACTAATGAACTCATTATGGTAACATAACTAACTTACAGGTATTTAGAATGTAATTTGTAAACATGACATACTGCAATGGTCAGTAATGCCCACACGCCCAGGGCTTTTCTTGGTGCTTTTGGCAAACCCTCAGATTGCCTAATATATTCCGACTTCCCTGTAAAAGGGTTGTTTCTTGGAAGCCCCGTATGCGCTGGCGTGCAGGAATCTGCTGTTGCAGGAGAACTTGTTTTTCCAAGTGCCACTTGCTGATTAAGAGCAGAGGGGCTGAGCTGCTGGGGGTCCCTGTTATGGCTTGGAGCTGTAACAAGATGCATATGTATTGCATGTACACAGCCTATAGATAGTAAATCCCATGCTTGCTTGCACAATAAACCCACCAATAAATTAAACAAGGATTTCCAGCGGCCTGCATCCTGTTTTTGTATTGGAAATCTTTCTACACTGCGTTACAGTCTCAGTTATGATTACCTGCTGCATCTGTGGTATCCAGTGTCAGGCCCTCTGGCTGTAGGGCCCCCGGCCACCCTCCAGCCACAGGAAACGCTATAGAGCATGACTGCCATAAGCAAAGTACGAAATGCTTAGTCCCTTATTAGTAAACCTTTTTTTCTCTCTATAAAATGACTCTATACAGTTCACAGAATATATTTTAGGTGCCATATAGAGTCTTTGTATGGGCTTTTATGATAAAATAATACAGAAACCAAGCGCTACCCAGGACAGAATATAAAGGTGGTGTGCCCCTAGGCCACTTGCCCCCCAGCCACCCTGACAGAGATTCAAACAGCTGTCAAAATATCCCGCCAGTCCCCAGTTCAGATGGGGCCAGAGGGCGGAATGCCACCCCCAGATCTCTGCCACCCTAGGCCTCGACCTTTGGGGCCTACACCTGTATTATCATACATTCCCACAGGCAGACATTTTTCTCTATGTGACTGTTTTTTACTTTTACTATCCAGGAAAGGTTGTTATCTGAGTGACTGAACATACCTGCTATTATGTTGTTCATTTTGGTTGTATTAAATGAGCACATGCTGTAATAATTATATGTACAATATGTAAGTAGATATCAAATGCCGTTATCTTAATGAATTAATACATTTATCTAATATCACACCACCCACCTGGGTTGCATGGCAGGAGTACACACTGTATTACAAGGTACAATATATAAAGAAGCCATTGCTGTTACTGCTATGGAAAATCTCGCCGGTAGTCGCAGTACTGCTGGGATTCTGTATTTTAAGTGTTTATAATGGTGTTATGTCAGTTAAATGTAGGGATTCACCAAATCCAGGATTCGGTTTGGGATTCGGCCAAATCCACACTCCTGGCCAAACCAAATCCAAAAAATCAGGTGACTTTTTGTCACATAAACACGGAAGTTGAACATTTTTGGACATTTAACCCTTCCAAAACCTAATTAGCGTATGCTCATTAGGATTCGGATTCGGGGGTTCGTCCGAATCTGAAAAAGTGGATTTGGTGCATCCGTAGTTGAAAGCCTTTAGTTGTAACCAGTAAATCGTGCCTTTTTATTACAATGCAATTACAAGAACAATACAATTACAATATAGATAGTCTGGGACTATTTGTATTGTATTTTTGTTGTTG
The DNA here is from genome assembly GCF_000004195.4 of Xenopus tropicalis. NCBI lineage: Eukaryota > Metazoa > Chordata > Amphibia > Anura > Pipidae > Xenopus > Xenopus tropicalis. The sequence continues at coordinate 39,708,637 of NC_030677.2, read as the reverse complement.
TTGTCTTTCTATAGTGTCTCTCTGTTTGTCAGGGTCAGCCATACCCAGCAACCAGAAAACAGATTCATGCCATGGGTAGTAAATGACATATCTCTTAATTTATAGCACATGTGGATGGGTCAGCGTCAGACCCTCCCTCAGAGGAGTCTGCTTGGTTCACTGTGGACTAATTACTAGCGGCGCTTGCACAAGCAGAACTGAATGATAAGGCGTCAGTTTAGAGATCCCCTTTAATTAAGTGGCTGGCTTTCCTAACAACAAGGCAACCAAATGAGCCCAAATGATACACTCTTTGGGTACAGAGAGCAGAAAGAAAAAATAAAATGTTTTAATGACACCAATAGGCTTGACATTGTATGTATTTCTTACAGTTTTGCTCCCATGCTTTCTCCTAGCCCTTGCTCAGGGGTGTAAAGAGTCCCGATCAAACTCTGGGATAACCTCTAGCAACCTCTGGCCAAACAAATGAGCGCAGGGAAAGGGTTGTGGCAGGAAGGCAGGCAAAGGGATTGCAGTATTAATGTCTGAGATGCAGAAATCTGGAGGCAGCATGGAGCTCTGATTGCTCCTGTTATGGTCGATAGTGTTTCACAAAGGCAGGATTTCAAACTTTTACCAAAGAAATAAAGTATTTAAAATAATTAAGTACTGTAATTAAAGTGTATACATTATAGGCAAAAGGGACCTTAGAAAGGTTGGGTCCAATTAGCAACTAAGGTTCCATGTGGCCCAAAAATTGGGCAGATGTTGATCAGACAGGCTTGATTTTCCGTCGGATCAGGGACCGCTCATTTATGTGGCCCTTGCTCCGACTTTTCCTATCCCCTTCATTGAAATGAAGCACTGCATTAGCACAATATCCCCCACCCAAGGTGGGCATAGGCCAAACGGGCAAATCTTACCGTGTATGGCCATCTTAACTCAGTGGAGATAATTGTAAACTCTATAACCACAATAAGATTTGTCACCTACACCCCGTGCTGTCTGTAACATACACAATCCCAAGGACAGAAGTTCTGAGGTGTGAAATCAGGGGATTTGCACATTAATACAAAACAAACATTATAATACAACACTCCATAATTAGTTTCAAATAAAAAAAAAAAAAAAACAGGTTATTAAAAATGTGTATAATACAGTGACAAGTGAATGTGGATCCCACTAAGTGGTGCTGGGAAGAATGACAAAAACTGGCACAAACAACAATTTGGTTTAATCAGCAACTAACGGCCTTTCTGTATGTGTTGCAGCTATTTGTACAGCTGTAGGGAGGTGGTGCTGAGGAGGAATACTGCTGGAAGCCTGGGATTCAGCATTGTAGGAGGTTCCGATGACTGCAGCAGGATCAAGCCTTTCTTTATTAAATCCATACTAGAGGGGACACCAGCTCATCATGATGGAAGGCTCAGGTAATGCATTTAGCATTTATTAATCCACCTGTGGTTCAGAGGTCTAGTAATTGTACTGACCCTGGGAAATGGTTGCTACGTGTCCAGACTGTGCCTAATATATAAAAGGATTGTATACAGTGATTTGATATCTTAGCACACACTGATAGCTTGATGCAGTATGTAGATATCATATATATGTCTGTTCCACATGTTCCAAGCATTTATGTTGTATCTATTGCATTATTTACAAATATAGTTTTTGTTTATTAAACCTTACGTGTCAACTCTTGTCTTACCTCTTAATGACAGTCCCTCTACTGGTGCCATCATCGCTATATTATACACAAGAGCCATGAATAGCCATATCAAGCAATGAGCCATGTCCTGTACATTATATCTTTATAAACTGTGCTTAGTGATGTAATCTGTAATAATAGGTACTTATAATGTAATTTGTCACATGATTCAGTGGGGCTTAATTTTTTTTTTTATTAGCTGCAGCAACAGAGTTAATAAATTACCCCCCATTGAAACTTATGGATAATAATAAATAATGTAGCCCCTGTTGTCAAATATGAAGATATTAGAAGTCACCTCAGAGTTCCACAACCTGAATGAAAGTCCTTGGCCAAGTGCTTTTATATGGTCATGAAACTCCTTAGAGATTTATAATAGCCTTATATTTTACAATAGGGGGTACATTGTTCCCTATATAATGAACTCATCTAAACATTCATATTTGGTCTGATTGCAAAGGCTTAAATACAAGGGTTAAGAAGGACTCACTGGAAGAGAAAGTGGAGACAGTGGTATCAAAGGACAGGACCTTTGCTTGATTTGGTCACTCACTTGATCAAATTATCTTTACTTTAGAAGCCCTGTTGCCCCTGCATTTGTACTGTAGAAGGCTGACAGGTGTCCTCAAGATAAAGTGCTCTTATATAGGTCACGGTATGACTGCTATAAAGTACAGCAGAAGGGACCAAAATAGGTCTGCAAAAGAAGAAGTGAAGGCCGAAATAGGGAAAAACGTTGCGTCCTCTTCTTATAAGATGAACACATAGGTTTTTGGCAAAAGAAATGAAGCCAAATGTCTAAATGCTATTCCAAGACCTGTAACAGTATTTTAACGATCTTCTATTTCTTCCCAGATGTGGTGACATCCTTCTTGAAGTGAATGGAAGATGCACATCAGGGATGCCCTATAACTCCTTGGTGAGGATGCTGAAAGAGATAAGAGGAAGAGTTGTCCTTACCATAGTGTCATGGCCTGGATCCTACTTGTAGGCGGCCAACAGGACACTGCAGAAACCTCCATCCCTAACAAAGGGTTTCGTTTACAGAAATGGTGTTCCTGTAATACACATTCCAGATAAACTACCACTTGTTTATAAGGGTATACGCTGTCCCAACACTTGCATATTTCATCAGTCTTGGGTATAAATGGACATCAGTGTGTTCCGTGTGCATGCAAGGGACTTACAGTCTCGGGAAACCACAGGCAAATTGCTTTTCCACCTGCATTACGAGAGCTAGAATTGTTTAGATGCGCTTTGTATGTTAGTTTGTCGTCCACTCGTTCTGTCGGTGGTTCTTCCAAGTGTTGGCAAGTGAATATTACATGCTAGTAATGCTGGTTGTGTCAAAATTGCAGCTCTGTAACTGTAATAGCTTTGAATTAGCCACCGTGTACGTTGGTCCGTTGACTGTAACATTAGTGATATGTTTAACGTAAGTTTACGGAATGAAGAGAATGGAACCATTGAAATATTAAGCAAAATTCTGCATAAAAGTATTTGCTGTCGGAGGAAGGATTAATAGGAAGTATAGGCAGCCTGGGGTTTTGCCCAGCTGGTTACACACCCCCCACCCCCCAAGACAGAAATCAGACATTTTTTTAGAATTGTGCAAAGCTTACTTCTTTAACTCACAGGCTTCCCAACACCACCATGGTAGCAACGATTTTATGACTAGAATTCTTTCCTGGAGAAGAGATTTGAGTTGCTCATAACTAGGGAAGTGTGAAACACCAGTGCCACCAAGTCTGCATCTTGCCAAATGCTTTATATCGACACCTAGATCCAAGCGATAAAATTCCACGTTCTGCCAAAATCACCACCAGAAGTACTGCCTCTGTGCTTGGCGGCACCTCTTTGTATATAATGCGCTACATGTTCATTTCATTTTTGTGACGTTTGACTGAATGAACATTTAAGTTATTCTCGCAAGACCATTTTATTAGAGCATTTTTTAATAGTATATTTGCTGTATTTATAATGTGTTCCCTTCCAAAACAAGTTCATGTATAAGCAAAAGGCAAGGGGTACAGTGATACTGTTTTCTACAATTCTTTTAAAATAAATGGGGTTGTGTTATAAAAGGCACTGAGTTTGCCCAGAAGCAGTAACCCATAGCAACCAATCAGCTAGTAGAATTTACTAGTCACCTGTTTAAAACCAAATATCTGATTGGTTGCTATGGGTTACTGCTCCTGGGCAAACTCAGTGTCCTTTATTACATATGGAAGACTTTATGGCCAAACTTATTTGGAATAATGTACTGCTGCTTTTATGAAACACACATTTATAACTGGGATTCTTTGCCAAAATAGGTGCTGTTCAGGGTGGGTCTCCATGAACCCCCTTGAATAAAATAAATATTTCCTACAATAGACAATCATGATTAACATACTTTGATGGATCTAATGAATCTGTGGCTGTGTCCCCTGCTAAGAAACACTGCTTTGTAGGGATTATATTCCTCAGGTCACTGATGGGATCTTGCATCAAAAGCAGCTATACTACGGCTATTGTGACTGAGTGGGCTTTCAGCACAATTGTTTAAAAGTCAAAAGAATATTGTCGGGTCCAGACTGAGTCAGAATAGGCCCTGGCACTTCAGGTACACAGAGGCCCTAACAGCCCCGTCAATAGTGACTGTCTATGGCACCTTACAGCAGCCCCACAGAGTTCAGGCCAGTCCGGGCCTGAATGCCATTAGGAGAGACCTAGGTGCTGTGTTTACTAACAGCTAAGCTACTGCCTACAGCCCACCCCATTTCAGGGTAGGATAACACAGCCTTTTACTCAGAATACAAGTTTATATATAAAGTACAATTTGCTTTGGATATGGTGAAGGACTTATACAAGTGCAAACAGTACAGCCACCCCATACACACATAGTAATCGATGATACAACGTGATAGGCTAATGTTTAATATTTTACTGTGAAACATATCGGAATATAGATCCAACGGAGAAGCAGCACAGTTCCACATAGAACATATCTGCATAACCTCTGCCATTTGTGCTACTAAACTGGGAGTGTTACGTTCTTAGTGTTTAATGTAAAGAATGATGTACAAATGTATATTAATGTATCATGTTATAATGACTTCTATACATGTAAGAAATCTACAGTGCATCCTATAAACCAAGGGTGGGCAAACTGAAGTCCTCCAAATCTTTTGGCTGCATTTGGTTAGTGCAACAAGATGCGCAGCACCACAAGTTGAACATCACTGCCTGACACTCAAGGTGCAAGGATGCGAATTGCAGACACAATCACAATCTCTTTGCAAAGAGGTAACAAGATGACCAATTGCATATTTACAGATGCCGTAACCCCGCTATCTACCACTTGCCCAGAGCTCACGAGACGTGCCTCGATATTCTCCTTCCTCACACACTTTCTCGAGTCTTTTGTGGGTCACTTTCCACCCCCCAGTGTTACTTACACATCAGTTGTTTTGTAATTGTGACGTGTGAGTTCCAAGTTATGTCTGGGTGAAACGCGTTATCAACCACTAAAAATATTTTTCTAATCTAGAAAAAAAAAAAAAGGTTTCTACAGAATTGCGCCAGAATCCATGTTTCAATATTTCTCTCATTTGTTAATAAGAGTATTTTTTGTAAAAGTATTGTTTCTAAAAATGTGTAAAAGTGAATATAATTTTTGCTGTCAATAAAAGTGGACTTCATTTATATTCTAAACTCTGGTTTGTTAATGACTTGGGAAAAAAAAAAGTAGCGCAGCAGGGAGGAGCCAAATTTTTTGCCCGGTTTTGCCATGAAAAAACACCCATCAATGTGTTTTGTAAATTTTTCAGCAAAATAAAACAGGGCACATTCACTTATCCCTATAGCACAGTGATTATACTTGGGTTCTATTCTAACCAGGGCATTGTTAGGCACAACTGAGAACACTATGGCGACTGAGAGCAGAAACCATTTGCTAATACAGCAGGGGAAGGACACAGAATTATAGAAAGAATTCAAGGTTCACAGCTGGACAACATAATACAGTATAGGAAAGGTGGCAGTCACGACGGGAAGGTCACCTGTCCTTTTTTATCTGGACATATAGATCCACTATATGGCCATGTGTATGTGGACACCCCTTTTATTCACTGTAATTGGACAGATGAATAGACCTTCCCAGATGAGTAAAGGCTGTTTTAGCAGCAAGGAGTGGATCAACCTAGACCATGGTCACGGAATGAGAAGTCTGACAGGTGAACACATAGAATGTAATTGCACACAATATTCTCTGAAAAGAGGCGCTTGCGAGGGGACATGATTACTCTGTACAAGTACATTAGAGGGGATTATAGGCAGTTGGGGGATGTTCTTTTTTCCCATAAAGACAATCAACGCACCAGAGGCCCCCCCTTCAGATTAGAGGAACGGAGCTTCCATTTGAAGCAGGGTAGGGGGTTCCTCACGGTGAGGGCAGTGAGGTTGGGGAATGCCCTTCCTAGTGATGTGGTAATGGCAGATTCTGTTAATGCCTTTAAGTGTGACTTGGATGAGTTCTTGAACAAGTATAGTATCCAAGGCTATTGTGATACTAATATCTAGTTAGTATTAGTGGTTGTATATATAGTTTATGTATGCGAGTGTATAGATTGGTAGGTGTGGGTTGTGGGTGCTGGGTTTACTTGGATGGGTTGAACTTGATAGACTCTGGTCTTTTTTCAACCCTATGTAACTATGTAACTATATCAGTGCATATGCAATACACATTGAAACTTAGGGCTACCCATACTGCTTGTGGGTTTTGTATTATTTTTGGTAGGGGAAAGGTCTTGCATATCTCCACAGTCTGCTTACTATTCCCTGTATGAAAAATCCACTGTGCAGTGGTGTGATTAACTACATACAATTGAGCTGACCTTACCTTTAAAGAAATTCTAATCAATCTTTAAATGGAAAAAAACACTTTCAATAAATACTGTACCTTTCTTACTTCCAAAGTCCATCACGATGGACAACTGACTTCATTACCCAGAAATCCCTTGACTGAAGCATTTACTTTGGCAGAAGATGAGGTTTAGGGCATTTAGTGTGAGGCAATAAAATGCTGCCAGTGAGTATTTGTCACTATGTGCCACTGCTCATGTCCCTGCTTTATTTTGATTTTTGAATGCTAGATATCAAAATCAAGTTGTCTTAGTGCCAAATGTTCACATAATCACTGCTGGGTTACAAAGTGTTAATGCTTATATCCAGTCTTACCCCCATACAATTCATATGGTTTCTTACCATCACATTAGCGCTATATACGCAAAGCAATGAATTCCCAAATACATGATCATGATTCCTATATGGCTGAATACGTCTGGAGGAGACTGGTGCTTTCATATCTAACTAAGAGCCCAAGGCAGATTTATCCTAGCGGCACTGGGATAGTTGCTCAGTGTCACAGAAAAGCTTAGAAACCTTCATAAATGACAGAAAAAAGTTAGAATCCAATTTTTTACTAAACAGATGCACATCAAAACAAAAGACTGCGAGACGGAAGAGGAGACAGTTCTCTTAACAGAGAAAACAAAGTGTATTTTTTAGAGAAACAAACAAAAAATTTGCAAAGTGAAAAAAGTCAAACTATTGAACCACTACAAGTATTTTTCTTTAACTGGGGAAAAATATTTATACTTTCAACACTCATGTAATGGCTTCCGGACCTCAGTGCAAGTTTGTTAAAAACGGAAGTTTTTGCACAAAACTTGGGTCATGCGTGCCTAATCGGCATTGGTGGATTCAACACTTTCTGATTCTTGGACAGGTTCGGCCCCAGCATCCTTCCCTTCTTTGCTTCTTTTGGACTTTTTGTGTTTGTGCCTTCTGTGACTATCGCCCTCTTCGCTATCATGGCGGCGCCTGCTGCTGCTAAGGAAAGGGATGCACCATCAGAATGGAATCTACACAGTATATTCAGTAACACAGTACATTCATGCCAACTTGCATATCTGCCTGCTCTAAAAACATGCACATTCATTCCATAAACAGAGTATTAACAGTAAGGCTGATGCCATGTGGTGCTGACTCTCGGCCTGCGGATAGGTACAGACTGAGAATCTGTCCTTACGCTAGCAGCAGCCTTTCCTTTGCCTGACCCACAGCAATTACATTGGCACACAGAGCAGATTTAGGCGCTGAAAAGATCAGGAACGCATTTCACACTGAAATCCGCTCCGTGTACCTGCATTTGGGCAAACACAATGGCTTCGGGTGTGGGCAAAGGGGAAGGCAGACGCCAGCACAGCGGCCTGACTGAGAATCAGCCCAGTGTGGTATTAGCCTAACAGAGAAAATTAACCTTCGGGAAGATTTGTGACGAGACGACTCCTCTTTTTCTCGATGCCTCCTTTCCCTGTGCCTTTCCTCTTTTTCCCTGCTGATTCTCTCTCTGTGACGCTCATAGCTCCTCTCCGTACGCTCACTATACTCCTTGTATCTGTATCGCTCTTCCTCACTGTGGGGAAAGAACAGCATAAGGGCGAGCTCAAAAAGAAATCACCAACTAGCAACATGGCATGATGCTCACTGCAGGTATTAATGGGCATTTTATTCAGATTAACAACTTTGAATTTACCCAATTAGGGTAAAACCTACACCCTTACCCACACACACTAGTTCAGAATTCCCAGTACTTATCCATTAGCATCTCCCTATTCCCATAATGCACCTATATACCTGCGGCAGTTTGCTGCACAAGCACCTTGCCTGCGGCACAGAAAGAGTGGGATTTGCCAGTGACTTTACATGCTGATTTATAAGGTCTTTCTTGTAGTTAAGGCAAAGGTTGCGGGAAGTGAATTATAAGGTATTTGAGGGGTCTCTAAACAGGGTCAACTGAAAAGGAAAATTTTGTTCACATTTTTACAAAAAAAAAAAACAAAAAACAATTTCTTTGATTTTCTAAAAATGGTTCTTTGTACAAGGCCAAATATATCCGAGCGCCCAAGGGGTATATTTTCCGTAAGTAGGAACCTTAGGGCATTTATGCTTGGTGGGCTCTGTACTGTTTGCAAGTAGAAGAAGGAAGAGCAGAAAGACATCCAGATGCTTGTTCAGATTAAAGCCAGGCTTCCTACTATGACGCTTGCCCAATACTCAAGCCCAGGGGAATGGCACATCTTACGCAGGATATTAACAAAACCATTTGTATTTCCTATAAAACAATGCAAGTGTTCACAGCATGTAAATGAACTCTAATGGGTATGAAAGGCTTTATTGGGTCTGTGCTCATCACTATTCACAAGGTAATAAAACAAAACTACCTTGATGTGCAAACGCTCTCCAATTGCAAAGTACCCCCCAACCTATCTAATATCTGCTGCGCGATCCAGTTATTAACACCCACGTGGAGTTCCTCAGTGGTCTAGAACCCCCCAAGCTAAGGTAACGCAGGTTGCACGAGAGTAAACGCTTTCACCCAGGGTCCACGGAGAAGAACAAGGCATTAATTATATCCTTTGTTTTAGCACAACATCTGTGATCAAATGTAAATACAAGCGCTAAGTAAAAGCAGCTGAGTGGTGGGAAGGGGAAGGAAGCTTTACCCCAAGAAGCGTAGGGGGGAAAGAAAAACACAATTGTAACATGCTAAAATCAGATATTGTGAAGGTGAGGGCTGCTGGCACTGAATCGGACACTTAGCGGATGCCAAACCTATATAATAAAGAGGCTGCCCACTATTTAAGACTCCTTTGTTTGGGGAAAAACAACTTTTTAAATGACAATTTAGTGCCTCTTGTATCAAGTTAAATGGTATTAGTTATATTAAAGGGGATATAAAGCCAAAAAAAGAATTCTGGCTGTAGTCAAACTGTAGTCCTAAGCAACTTTCCATTTCTTTCCTAAACAACATTTGTTACATTAAAACCACTGGAAAGTATATAGGAAAGATGGTTAGAACATAATGTTTTATTTCTGAGTTACACCTCCTTTAAAACTCAGGCTGCTTGGAGGCCTAGGACTATATGGGGGGGGGGGACCTGTTAGCTTTTTTTTGGAAGTTGGAGAGACTGAACTTTGACATGAAATGATTGGACTGGAAGTAGGAATGCTATAAGCACACTGCACATCTGTTATAACCCAATCTGGCAACTTCAGATTCCCATGGCAGGACAAACATACACTGGCAATACACAAAAGCAAGTACACTTAGCTCTACCGGTTTTGTTCAGTGGGAGCCTGCCCATACAGCTGGTTTGGTGGTTGCCAAATAAAAGGATCTCTGCCCGATTTGGTTGACAATATTAGGCTGACCTGATCATTTGGCCAATTCCCAAGAAGGTTCTGAATGGCCATACTGCCATTAAGCAGGCTAGACATATAAAAGAACAGGGGGCAACACGGACGAGGAAGGTGTAATATCTAAAGCCACATTTATATCAGTAAAAGTGCACTTTCTTTTTTCTGAAATATAAATAAGCCTTGTACCTTCCTCATCTGTGTTGCCCCATGTTCTTTTGTATTTTTGTTTCCTGAAATGTTTTCACAGCAACTCCAGACAATGTTGGGTATGAAAGCACCATAAAAAAAAATGTAGGGAAACTTGGTACACTAATGGGTGTGCTTATTGTATTTTTCTACTCATACTGACATTTAACCCCATAAGCAGCTTTATACATAAGCACAATGGTTTTGAAGCTGCAGCCTAAGTGAGCATAATCGATAAATGTTTCTGTGCCAATTTCCTTTCTTTTCCTGTAGCTGGCCCTTTAAGTACATTGGATGGATAAGTTGTGGTACAAACTGAAACCGGTTTATTGCATTAAATATAGAAACTTGTCTCTATTCAAGCTGGAAATATCAATTTACTCTGGCTGGCAAAATGTTCTTTAAAATTATCCTTCGCACCAACTACGTTTCAGAAGAAAATTGTACCCAAATCGTTTGTTCTCATTAAATGGTGTTTTGGAAAAGTGCAGCCCCGTCTGAAAATAAATCCACTGAAGTGGAAAATGTATGGAAGAGTCTCCTAAAAACCAGCACAGAGCCAGAGAGTGAGTAATGCTAAACTGCTGCTCCTGCTGCCCATAACCCCATGGCTGTCTTTAATCACTAGTCAGAAAAAGGCATATGGCAAGGAGAGGGGCTCATTTAAAGAAAAAGAAAGGGGCGGGAGTTGCGCAAGAGCCAAAACCTCCCCTTAAATGCCTCTGTGTTTTCATAGCTGGCAATAGCACAGAGAATTGGATTGGTCTGGTAACTATTAAGCCCCAGCGAAGCCTCCAGTGCATCGGCCCTTACTTAACCCATTCACAGCAACCCAAAGCCCTATATGGACACTGTCATTAATGGGTTAAGCAGCCATCTTGCCTGTTTTTGGCTTTCAATCAAGCTGTCTGTTCAACAGATGTGGAAATGCTTTCTCAACTCCAAAACACTGGCTGTATAATTTGTAACATGAAGCACACGCCATTTACAGAACCAGAACACAGCGACTTCAGAGAGGGAAACAAAAATATACTGGTTACTAGTATCTAATCTGCATGTCGATGCTCTGCATTTATCCCCCGCCACAAACTATAGGAAAGAAACCTTTTGCTAACAAAAGAGCCAACAAACACGCATCTTACCGTAAGGGCAACAGTGACTCCTAGCGCTAAGCAGCTATACAAATATATATATATTCTATATAATGACTACCATATGAACACCTTCCAAGTGCTACAGGAGGGGACAGGGATATAGCCAATCACTAAACACTGGAGAACAAGAGAGGGAAGAAAGGGAAACTCTGCTTGGCAGCACTGAATATTAACTCTCTGCAGTCACAACTTAAACCACATGCACACCGAGCACTAAATAATAAAGTCTACACATTTATCCATGACAGGTCGCCATTTAGGAAAGCTTTAACCAAAAGCAGAAACACTGCCATCATACATGTGAACTGCGAACACAAAACAGACATTGCCGTGACATCACAGATTTTACTCCATAAATGACTTCATGACCCACACTGTCACAACTATGTAGGCTTAATATTGCTGGAGGCCTGTACTGGCCAAGCAAGGTTCCCCTACCTAGAAATGTATGCATATGCACTCAGGGAAAAGATCTGCCAATACATGAGGCAGCATCCAACAAATTCTATTCTGAACTGTGTGTACCAAGTACATTGTTTCATATGGACATGCAAAATGTAAAGGTCTGTTCTGCTGGAACTATGCATATATAGATCCATTTTAGGCTGTTTAAGCAGAACACACCACCAATGACAGAAGACAAAGGCTGCTGGAAGGGTGATACGTCAATACCAGATAGTCAGGAAATAATTTAGACTTAAACAAGACAAACTATAAGCTGACACAGTAAAACCTTCATAAAAGCCAGAAAAACTGGGATAGGGAATGACAATTTAATGCAACAAATACCGTGGCCATATAAAAGGATAACGGCAATAACAGTAAAAATAATTCCCCCCGAATAAGGTGGATTTGGGGATTTTTGTGATCTAAAACAGAAGCAGCAAACTTGACAAGCTCCTCTCTTTTCTAATCCAAAGAATAACTGGCCATGGAAATCCCTGTTTAGCTGTACGGTTATAGCAGGAAGGCGGACAAATATCGTGCTGCTGTAGAAAAAACACAAAGTCAATGCAAAAGTTTCTTCAAAACTACTCGCCTATTATATGCGCCTGCGCTTGGACTGTGATCTCGCTCTCGTTCTCTGTCCCGTTCCCTCTCACGGACTCGCTCACGGTCTCGGTCTCTGTCTCGGTCTCTGTCACGGTCTCGCTCCCTTTCGCGGTCTCTATCCTTCTCTCTTCTTGGATAGTAGTCCCATGGTTTGGCGGTATCTACCAGACTGGACCACGGACCAGCAGAACCAGGCATGTGAGGAAAAGACACTGCAAAAAGACATAACACACCATATGGAACGGCAGGTTACAGTACATACCTACGATTTACTAGCATCATTTAAATCACAGACTTATAACATTTTTTAATATAACTGTACTTTTTCGCACAAAAGCAATCTCTCCACACACAAAGAATTATGCCAGAAAAGCACAGCAGCCTATAGAAACTATGCACAGAATCTAGGATCTGTATTCAGTTGACTCCTTAGTAGTCTGAGTCATGACTAAAGGACTGGAGAGATAAAAGCAACAAAATTTTTTTTTGGATTTTGCTCTAATTTAATTTCATCATTAGGCATTTAGTGGGTTCAGGCTACTCTGTGCCAGAGGACATATAACAGAATGCCAATCTGGAAGCTGTAATAGCGTCCCTGGTAAGGCCTCACCTTGAGTATGCAGTGCAGTTTTGGGTCCAGTCCTTAAGAAGGATATTAATGAGTGGGAGAGAGTGCAGAGACTGCAACTGAACTGGTAAAGGGGATGGAAGATTTAAGCTAAGAGTTTAGACTGTCAGGGTTGGGGTTGTTTTCTCTGGAAAAGAGGCGCTTGTGAGGGGACATGATTACTCTGTACAAGTAAATTAGGCAGGATTATAGGCAGATAGGGGTGTTTTTCTCCCATAAAAACGATCAGCGCACCAGAGGGGTTTCACAGTGAGGGCAGTGAGGTTGGGGAATGCCCTTCCTAGTGGTGTTGTAATGGCAGATTATGTTAATGCCTATAAGAGGGGCCTGAATGAGTTCTTAAACAAGCATAGTATCCATGGCTATTGTGATACTAATAACTACAGTTAGTATTGATGTTTGTATATATATAGTTTATGTATGTGAGTGTATAGATAGGTCAGTATGGGTCTGTATGTGAGTGGATAGATAGATCGGTATGGGTCTGTATGTGAATGGATAGATAGGTCAGAATGGGTCTGTATGTGAGTGTATAGATAGGTCAGTATGGGTCTGTATGTGAGTGGATAGATAGGTCAGTGTGGGTCTGTATGTGAGTGGATAGATAGGTCAGTATGGGTCTATATGTGAGTGGATAGATAGGTCAGTATGGGTCTGTACGTGAGTGGATAAATAGGTCAGTATGGGTCTGTACGTGAGTGGATAAATAGGTCAGTATGGGTCTGTATGTGAGTGGATAGATAGGCCAGTATGGGTCTGTACGTGAGTGGATAGATAGGTCAGTATAGGTTTGTGTGTGCTGGCTTTACTTGGAAGGGTTGAACTTGATGGACTCTGGTCTTTTTTCAACCCTATATAACTATGTTTTATTATGTTGTGTGTCTTCATTTGTGGCAAATCATTATCTGTGACATATGCAACACAGACCATGCAGGCTTATTCGTTGGCCGAACTAAATCCAAATTAGTGACCAAACCCTTTATTTTTGTATTTGGCTGATTACAGATTCCTCCACAAGAAATTCAGCCAAATACTGACCGAAATCACATTCAAATTAAAAGTGGTTTGGCCAAATATATATATATATAAGATGCCACACAAATTTTGTTTGTTTTTGTTTATGATTCCACACTTGCACATTATAGTTTTTTCGCACTACAAAAAGATTATACTACAGTTTAGCATTTAATAACTGAAAAAGAATTGTTTCTGTGCAAAAGAGCAAATACAGAAACATTTCCTATAGGATTATGAATTTATATCAGTGAAATGGCACCCAGCACACAGTGAGAGTAAAGGGGAAGGATTCCCTGAGAAATCATTCACTTGCCTCCATGTATATGAGCTTCTATTCCCAGTACTCTGATTCATTATGCTAACACCAAATAAAAAAATGTAACAGTCACAAAAGATTCTAAGGCTCAAATAACAGTTTTTTTTTTTTTGTTTTTTTTTTTAAGAATTATAGGAAAATGATGGGTTTATTCCCTGGTGCAGATTTTTAATGTGCAGCCATCACATGGCGCGGTTATGTTGTTCCAGGTCGGGGTCATTAAAGCAGTGCTGGTTGCATCTGAAATCAATTTATCCAAGCAAAATGCAACATAACAGTCTGCATCTATGCAATGGCTGGGAACTAGATCCAGACTCTTGAAGTATATTAAAAAGAACAATTCAGCCGAAACCTACCGAGCATATAAATGTTACACGATAATAATTTGAACATTGTGCCCCATGACTATCTTGCAAGTTATTATTTTCTTACTGTGCTGTGTTTGGGGGGTGGTTGGGCAATGTTGTTTCCTATTTAGAGAACTGCTCAATACCCCTTAGTAATGGCAGTACACTTACACAAGCCTGCCTTTACTGTATAATACACAGGGACAAATATATATAACAGCACCATTTTCTTGTTCTCTTTGGGAAAAGGTGAGTTGAAGGGGTGGTTCACCTTAAGTTTAAACTTTAGTATGTTACAGAATGCCCTGTTCCTAGCAAGTTTACAATTGGTTTTTATTATTGTTATAGTTTTTGAATTATTTGCTTTACTCTTCTGCCTCTTTCCAGTGTTTCAATTGGGATCATTGACCCACTGTAACCAGATAATTGCAAGAGCTGCTGAAAAAAGCTAAATAATTAAGAAAAATTAAAAATGAATACCATTTGCAAATTGTATCAAAATAATGTCTATATCTATACTAAAAGTTAATTTAAAGGTAAAGAAATTTCCTACATACTATGCACAACCTTTGGGTGACCATGAATAATAGATCAAGGATGTATGTATGTATGTATGTATGTATGTATAACTGCCATGTGGTAAGAGACACAGTAGGAAGGAGGTCCCTGCCCTGTAGAGCTTACAATCTGAGTGATGATTGCTGTTGTTGCAGTTTGTCTGGATTTTTCTTGCACATAACATAATTGTACTTTTGCTCTATTTAGCTCCCAAATTGTTCATTAAAACACTTAGGGGGTAATGTAATAAGAGATAGAGTTAAGTTTGAAAATAATTATTTGATTGGGTGCAACAAGGTTACAAAATGTGGACAAACTTAACACTTACTACATTACACCAGGGGTCCCCAACCTTGGGCAACATTTAAAAAAAAAAAAATTGGGGATCAACATAAGCATGAAAAAAGCTCCTGGGGGGGGAGGGGGGGCAGTAAGGGCTTGTGATTGGTTATTTGATAGCCCAAAGTGGACTAGCAGGCTAAAGGAGGCTCTGTTTGGCAGTACACAATCTTTTTGCCTCCAATACTTGCCTCCAAGTCAGTTAAAAAACGAGCACCTACTTTGAGACCACTGGGAGCAACATCCAAGGCGTTGGAGAGCAACATGTGCTCCCGAGCCACTGGTTGGGGATCACTGCATTACACTGTCAGGATGTACAAATAACTGCAGTGATTATCCATTTAAAAGCTACAGTGCCACCAAAACTGTAATAGTGCAGAATACATACATTTGGTGCAGAATACATACATTTGGTGCAGAATAAATGTCTGAGCAGCCATGCAGCTGAGGAGAATCCCAAAGGTTTCTGGGTATGCAGTGCATGGCATGTTCTGGACAAAGACACGGTTTTCCCAGGGAATGAAGAGAGAGTTAAAATGATGTTTAATATCTAGTGTATGTAGCTGCCAAAACTAAAATTCCCTATTCAGGGCAAGCTGCCAGAAACAGCAAGCAGCAGCTGGGCTCACTGGACCCCTAATTTCCTTGACTTGTCATGATGTCAACAAGATGTGCGGTGTCTTCTGGGGATTTGACTGTAATATGCAAGCTAATAGATTTGTTTCAATGTAAGCATCAGCTTTCATCTTGTGGCATTCAAGTCCCCAGCCCTTCCTGTAAAGAGATGCTTTAACCATTTTAGTCAATGCAGCAGCAGCTCCGCTGTGTGGCTCCGTTTATTCTTTCCGTGTGGCCTTCACAGTATATAATGGCTGAACACCAAATGAACCCTGCATCTTTCGCTAGTCAGTGTCCAAAAATACACAAAGCTGGGGTGTGCGCCAGGGAAAATACCAAAGTTAAAACTAGAATTGTAGGTACCTAGGCAGAAGGAAATCCCCACAGCCTTTTTTATGCCTCAAAATTCTATGTAACCAAAAAGAGACACCGTTGCACCAATGCCGGGAGAGGAAAGTTACAGAAAGTTGACAGTTTTTACTGCTGCCAGCTTAGTTACCTCCGACACCATCATCCCTTAATTTACATGAAGATGTATTCCTGTAAGATTTTCAGCTATTAAACAAAAAAGAGTTATGTAATATGAGAGAAACGTTTGCTAAAGTTGTTATCACCTATAGCAGCCAATCAGCAAGTAGCAAACATCTGATTGATTGCAATGGACTACTGCACCTGGACAAGCTTTGTGATATACATATAAATAGGTATTTATATAGGTGTTTATATATTTGTGCCACCTTTAAGTGTTCAGATCTCAGTCAGTCAAGCTAATAAATTCTGTTAGGACTGTCTAAATCCTGCAGAGATATAAACAGTGGGTTTTAGAGGAAATCTGTGAGCGCTGTGAGAGAATGCTCATTTACAGTCTCGCAGGGAATGGAAGCAGATACTCTTTATAACTGTACTCCTGCTAAAATCTAAATGTTTTCACATTTAGTGGTGCCTACAATTAAGTGCTGGTAAGCATGAAATGTTTTAGGCTATCCATATGGGGTTGTTAATGCTTTTAATTGATTACAATAAATATAAAAATTTTTTTTTACTGATTTCTGAGTAGTAAAGGAGTCTTTCATTTTTATACTAATCAATTATGCACATGCATGAAAATAAAGTAAAAATGGACCATACAATAGCACTGATAAGCTTTCCATATGATGGTATAAATGTCTACAACAGGGGTCCCCAAAATTTCTTAAGCTGGCCATTCATGCACCGATAATATCGTACGAAACCTCATTTTGTACGATATTCGGTGCGTGTATGGCAACTCGGCGAGGTGACCGATATCCAGGAGGCTGCTGATATCGATCGACTCTCTGATCGGGCGGGTTAAAAGATTTTGAATGGGCGCCATAGAAGACACTTGAGCAAAATCTGCCTTCTGCATCATAAAAGTTCACAGAGGTGCCAAATAAGGGCTAAGATTGGCTATTAGGGAGCCTCTATGCATACTATCAGCTTACAGGGGGCTTTATTTGGTAGTAAATCTTGTTTTTATTCAACCAAAACTGGTTTGGGGACACTGAGAGCAACATCCAAGGGGTTGGTGAGCAACATGTTGCCCCCGAGCCACTGGTTGGGGATCACTGATCTACAATATCAGTCTCAGTCACACAGATTAGTGTCAGTCACACAGATTAGTAACCATGACTTATTTTTGGATAACTTGAGGTGCCCATCCCAGTCTGTGTATCACTATGTACTGACTGATTGGCCTGTGGATTGCCAGCTTTACATCTCATGAAGGGATCAGAATGAAATTCTTGTTATGACATGAAAGTCAGGAAAATATTACAGGATATGCCACTGAAAGTGGAGACCATTTTACACTGCAAATGAAGGTTTAAGCTGAGCTAGTGAGATTGAAGCACAAATTATACACTTACCACTGCCATAAGGAAATGCAGGAGCTGACCGCCCATCGTAGCCAGAGGAGTGACCACTAGAAAGAGTTCAGAATATAAAAATTATGGGGAATAATGTGAATTACTCAAAAGTAAGCAAGGTTTCTAGCTTTTGCAAATAGACCATAAGACCTAACAGCTCTTTAGGTTGCATCTCAGAAGCCAGGTCTGGCAAGGTCTGATCACTGCATGGACAACAAAAGGCAATGGCATTGCCAGGATCCACAACAGGGGTCTCCAATCTTTCATATAAAAATAAAAATCCAGGAAAATGTAAAGTCAGGGAAATGAATAAAGCATTATATATTGGTGGTGCACTCACACACCAGGTGGGTATTCTGGAAAGGTTATAAAAGCCACCAGTGGAGCACAAAATTTCCTACTCCTTAAAACAATGTATCTTAGCTCAAACGTTATTAAATTGTTTCATTTAGACAGTATGCCATGGCTTCTGTGCTTACACTGGCTTGAGACCTTTCTTTCAGCCTAATAAGAATAAAATCTGCCTCTAACATTAACTTTGGCTGGTACAGTCTCCGCTGTTACTATATAATAAAAGTCCACTGGTTGAATTTCAAAGGCCTCTAACTCCATCAATGCACACTGACATCTGTTTTTATCCTGCTGAGCTGGCACACAATGTGGGCTTTTAGTATGGACAGTATCCAGCAAATAGTCCAAAATCATTACCACAAAATGAATTATGTGCTGTACTGAACAGAGAACAGCAAAATATGACTGAATGTTTCGGTTAGTCTTCACATATTTCAGACAGGGAAAAAGAAATGATTTCAGTTAGTGGACAGGACGAGTATGAAACAAGACTTAAATCTGCAATTTTTTGGGACCTCCGTCTCCAAGTAAATAAAAAAAAAATTGCATTGTACCAACTCAAAACAACTAAAATAAAAACCTACATTCTGTTCATAAAAATGTCTCTAAGAGAATATGGTCACAACCTTGTTTGCTTATAGCCACCTTGTCAAAAAACTTGTATGCACCCTGGGCATACATTAAATTGCTATGCATGGTGGCAATGTTGATGTTGGTTCTCCTCATATTTATAGTAAGTCACTTCTCATGCTGTTCTAAATCTGCTGGATGTAACAAAGCCGGTGTGTCCTCTATGGGTTTTGGCAATGCAGACCGATCACTGGTGGCCTAGTACCATATTGTACATTTACCACTGCAGGGTACAAGTCATAGGGGAACCTATTAGAAGCCTTGTCACACCATGGAATCTATGGTTTAGTGTGCATTTGTGCAAGTGCAATTTAGGAACTGAACTATAGATAAGTACAGTATGAATAATTCTGGAATTACATACCTTTCTATTGTTGGGATAAGAGATGGTGGCGGGCCTCCAGGAGGAGGAGGGAAACCTAAAATGAGAATGAAAGGTTGACATTTCAGTTTCTTTCCAAATTTTAAGACTGTTGTATTTTTTTTCATTATTCATTTCTTTTTTTAAAACCTGACAGCGTCATTCCAATGGCAAATTCACACAGTGAATGGTACCTGAAAATGAACAGCCTTGAGTTCAATTAAAAACCAATAAGATATGCTCTGCTCTTTTAAAGGAGCCACTCAGTTGGCAAATACATACATCTTCAGATATGAACAGACTGAAAAAAAATCTGTTCAGAGCCGATTATCAAAAGTTAGGAACCCCCCCCCCCCCAGTGATTGTAACTGGGCACCCCCCAGGGATTTTACCTTTCTTCTCCTTTAAATATATGCCTCAATATGTAATTTGCCAACAAAAACAGGACATCTAAACCTCACTGTTCTAATGTAGATAAGACAATACAAGCATACACATTTGCCTAAAACCCCAAAGAAATTCAACCTAACTACAACTGAAGACCAATTGCAACATTGCTAGGAACAGTGCAATCTATAACATATTAAAAGTTAATTTAATGCTGTATGAAGCATCAACAGCAAGAGTCAATGTAAATAGATGTCTATCCCCAGAGGTACACGACAAGGTTGCCCATTGTCACCTCTCCTATTTGCTCTAGCAATAGAGCCCCTTGCCATTCTGATCCGACACTCTCCAGCCATAACAGGTCTCAAATTGGGGGCCTCACTACAGACAGTCTTACGCAAAGTGAAACACTTTAGGTACTTCTCCGGTTTGAAAACCAATTGGGACAAATCTAGCGTATTCCCCATAGACCCAAATATGAATCCCAGCATGTTCCCTCCTACCCCTCTGCAATGGGTTGATGCATTTAAATACCTTGGCATTCAAGTACGAAGAGAGCTGAACGATTTTATTCCAAATAATTTAGAACCTATTCTTAAAACCAAAAAGGAGAAACTGCTGATATGGGCCAATCTCCCCTATCTATCTGGGGCAGAGTCAACCTGCTAAAGATGATATTCCTCCCTAAATTTCTCTACATTTTCCATAACTCACCTATTTTCATTTCGCCTAAATTTTTCACCTCTCTAGATAAGACACAGACTGCCTTCTTATGGGCCAACAAACCTCCCAGATTCTCCAGAGCCAAGCTTAGAGCACCAACTACAGAGGGCGGCCTAGGTCTTCCACACTGGCAATTTTACTCCCTAGCCGCACAGGCTTACTATGTCCAGTGGTGGTTCTCTCCTGATCTTACCAATCCCAATGTTCCACTACAGGCAACCCTAGCTAGCTCAATGGAGTCACTGAAATATATCCCATTCCGTAAACTATCAGATATCCAAACCAATCACCCAGTCATCGTGACACCCTACAAAGCATGGCAAAAGATACTACACCTATACAAACTGAAGCCCCCAATCCTGTCCCCGGGCCTGCCATTGTGGGGAAACTCCTACTTACCCAATTTTTAACAAATTGCCCCATACCGAGTGTGGCCTCACTGGGGCATACGTACACTCGGAGATGTGACCAATGCTGGGGCCCTGTTACCTAGAAACCAGATCAGACATACAGACACAGGAGAGCTGCTACCCTGGTTCTCATACCTACAACTCCAACAAGCCTTCCAACACCAGTTCCAGAGAACCATAGTCCCCTTTGTGCTCACAAAGCTTGAAACCACCCTCCGAAACCCCTCCTCTAAAAAACTGATCACTACACTATACTCCCTGCTCCTATCTACCCTCCAGTCTCCCTTTCTCACAGCTCAAAAAGCTTGGCACCAAGACATACCGGAGCTGGACAGGGAAGATTGGGAGAAAGCGACAGACAGGGCTTATGACTATCTGATCTCTACAAGAGACAGGTTAATCCAGTTCAAAATCATACACAGGCTCCATTTAACCACTCTACGTCTATATCGTATGGGAATCCGCAACTCATCCCATTGCCCTAAATGTGGTGCCCTCGAGGCCAACTACTTTCATTTAATGTGGTCATGCTAGTGCTGGGCGGTATACCGGTTTAACCGGTATACCGGTTTTAAAAAAAAAAACGGTATAAGTTTTAAACATACCGCTATACCGGTATGCGCGCCTCCTGCTTTTTTTCTCCTGTTACTTCCGGGTTGCGCCCGTGCGTACGTGACGTCGGCGCGCATGTGACGTCAGCGCGCATGTGACGTCAGCGCGCACGCTAGGACGCATCGCTGGAGCTGGAGGAACTACAAGTTGGGTAAGTTCCGCTGGGGGGTTGTGGCGGCTGGGGGGTTGTGGTTGGGGGGGCTGGGGGGGTTGTGGTTGGGGGGGTTGTGGCTGCGGTTGGGGGGGTTGTGGTTGGGGGGGTTGTGGTTGGGGGGGCGGGGGGGGTTGTGGTTGGGGGGGCGGGGGGGGCTGGGGTTGGGGGGGCTGGGGTTGGTGTTGGGGGGGGCCACCAATATTTATTATTTATTTTTTTATTTATATACCGTCAAATACCGTGATACCGATATAATTTTGAAAATACCGTGATATAAATTTTTGGTCATACCGCCCAGCTCTAGGTCATGCCCACAAATACATCCCTTTTGGAATCAGATCCTAGACCACATCCAAACACAACATCCCTACCTAAAATACTCAATCCCAAGGTTTGCCATTGTGGATGATATTATTCCCAAATCAGCATCTCGCATCCTCTATAGAACATTACTGTTTTATGCTAGGAAAAGTATCCTTCTTCAATGGATGGCACAATCTCTCTCTCCGACAATTGCTAGCTGGCTCAATCTAATTAAAGCCCTTCTGCCACTAATACAACTCACCTATATAGCAAGGGGATGCCCCCAAAAATATGACAAGGTATGGGGAACATGGGTTGAAGCCATGGAATAATGCCACATGATCTTCCCAGGGAACTTGAACCTTCACCGGTAATCCCAAACCCTCCCCTTTTCAACAGAAGTTGAACATTACCTCGAGTAGGATACCACTGACTACCTAAACCAATGTACCGTATATATCCTGAATAAAACACGCTTGTAGAACCAATGTCAATGTTTTATGTTATTTGTTATAAATGCATAAACACCTTAGGAAAAAAAAAAAAAAAGTTAATTTAAAAGTGACCCACCCCTTTAGGCCTGGTTTACACAAGCAATTATACTGAAAATTTAGTTCCTTGTGATTACAAAAGGCAAATAACTAGTTTAAAAGGATGGATATTGAACTGCAACAGACACTAGCTGTACTACAGTCTAAGCACAATCAGAAACACAAACAGAAATTCCAAGTACTGTCCCTTGCATACTGCTCATTAGACTTTGGAAAAGCAAAAGCATAATAAACAGGCAGAAATGGCTTTCTACAGTAGTTACAGGTGAGACCTATCATAAACATTGCCTTAAAAAATTTAAGGTAATTAAATTGTTTTTAATAGACAATACAGTTTTTTCACTCACTATTTAAAATAGGTAAATCCCATTCATTCAAACAATCTCCATAGAGGGCAAGATACAAAGAATAGGCAACCATGCCCTCACATCTCTGTTCTGCATCAAAGCAGTTGTGTTGTAACGGGAGAGTGAAGAAACTGGATAATGTTGCCATACACAGGTCAATAAAGCTGCAAATGGACTAAGCTAGCAGCCTATCGGCCCTGTATGGGACCCTACGACAAGACAGTCTGCCCGATATCTGGTGGAAATTCAGTCAGATGTCGATCGGGCAGGTCTGATTTTCCCATTGGGCTGAGGAAGAGATTTGCGTACTGATGATGCCCTTGATCAGATGGCCTACATATGGGCAATTATGACCCTCAAGGTAGGCAAATCAAGGAAAGATCCACTCATTTGGTGCTCTCACCAAATATGTATGGCCACCTTGGCCACCTTTATTGCCAAGTTTTCAGTTAACTGCCTTGCTACAAAGGCTGACCCATGTCAACCATACTCTGAAGCAGCACTTTTGGCCTTGGATTGAGACAGATTTGTCAGTCATCCTTCTGTCACAAATATGGCAGCAGCGGCTGTATCAAGTTCAGAGACAAAAGTACAGGGGGCTTAGTAGCTGTCTAACCAAAATTCTAAGCATCACTTTCTTAGCTCACTAAGGTATGACTGCTAGAAGTTATAAGGTTGCGTATCCCTAATGTAGACTATTCCATATCCTTTTTCTCATTTTGTAGCTTTTGGGAAAAGGCAGACAAAGCCCCACCCTTACTGAAAGTATGACTTTTACTTTGATTATACATTACCATGCCAGAGATCAGAACATATCTACTGCAAAAACTATATCGAGTAAATATAAGGAAAAGTTTAAATCTAACTTACTGTGTTCCGGGCTCATTTTTCTCACACTCACTTTCTTTCCTGTCTTCTCTGAAAACCAATTAAATAGCTTCTTAAAAAGAAATCACTGGCTAACATTGCTAAGGCAGGGCTGCCACTCTTATGGATTTTATCCTGCTATATTAATTTGCCTGGAATTTTGAAACTTGATTGCAGGTAATAAGTGGGAGCTGATTATATAGATGATATGAAATCCAGTTCATTTTCTTAAGAGGTCAAGCTTTAAGGAAAAACCCTGTCAGTGGCAGCCCTGTGCTACTGTAACTTTAAATCTCTGCTATTTAATAGAACTGCTAGTTCATTTGAACAAGGAACCAAGAATTGTGTTCTTCAGATGACAGAAGGAGAAGAGAGTCTACCTGGAAACAGTTAAAGCACTTAAACTAATGGATATGTTAATAATTCTAGTTTTAAAACATGTAAACAGGTTTGTACATTTCCATCCACAGTTGCTTTCAGTGTCTGTCCTTGCTATTTTCCAGACATATGTAATAGGGTACTAGGTGCCTTTAGTTTGTGTTTGCAATGCTATGCAACATGGTGCCTTAATCCCCAGATGGAATTCCAATGAATTTGCCATAGCTAAGATGTGAAATGCATGCATGGCCAGGTAGCAACAGATTGCATTTGTGTGTCTTACGCAGACACTGCATTTTGAATTATTTATACTTCTGCTCTGGTCGATAGGGTTCAATTTATCCTAGCAACCAGGAAATGGTTTGTACGAAACGCTGGAGAATGAATGGTAAAGTCACTGGACAGACCCAGAAGAAGCTGACAAATAATTTAGAAGCAGTATTAAATAATAATAATAATAATTAACCTATTGAAAAATTGCAGAGAATAGGCTATTCCAATGCTGTCCAACTTCTGTGGTACCAAGGGCCAAAATTTTTCAGGCAGAGTATGGCACACAGGCAGCATAGGGCATGCAGAGTATAGCACACACAGACAGGCCAAAATATGGCACACTAGCAGAGTATGGCACAAACAGGCAGCAGAGAGATTATGGCACACACAGGCAGCGCAGGGCAGGCAGAGTATGGCACACACAGGCAGCATAGAGCAGAGAGATTATGGCACACACAGGCAGCTCAGGGCAGGCAGAGTATGGCACACACAGGCAGCATAGGGCAGGTAGAATATGGCACACACAGCCAGCATAGGGCAGATAGTGTGAGGTGTAAACAGGTAAACTATGTGGGAGCTGTGAACAATGCAGGGGGTGAACAATACAGGGGCTTACAGGTGTAAACAATACTGGGGTTTACAGCTGGAATCCAAGGTGTGAACAATGCAGGGGGCCAGATAATCTAGGTACTGATACCATTTAAAGCTTACATAAAGGTAAGCAGTCACAGCAGCCAAACAGGTGGGGGCCGTGGGCGGGATGTAGCCCGTGGGTCACCAGTTGGATAGCACTGGGCTATTCTATAATAAACAAACATTAAGGTAAACAGCACCTTTAAGAATTACAGAGTTTGCTTGCTGAATGCACATTAACACAAGCGGGAAAAAAAGAATTATTTTCATACCTGCACTAACATACATGACCTGGTTTGCTAGGAGAATATTTTTTTCTTTAAGTTGCAAGTGAGAGCACCACCAGATCGGTGCTACTAGCTAAGGTAAGGAAATCCTTTTTAAAGGGAGGGCACGTATCACCCAAAAATTGTTTCCCCTATCAGAGCTGCAGGCTAATAGAAAATTGTTTTTTCCAAAATGCAAGGGCAGTCTAACAAAATCGCTTAGGTGCCATCCAACAAGTGTTTATTTAATAAAAATTCTGAAATTCTAGCATGTTCTGTCACTACAAACACTGTACATATAAAAGGTTATGACAAGGTAACCACGGCAAAATATCAGCTTTCTTGGATTTCAGTGAAAGGCAAGAATGCTATTCTTATCGTAAAATGCTATTAAATACTGTGTTTGTATATATATTATTTGAAGGGCGGAAAGTAAGGGATCACCCTTTGATAAAAATCCCATTCGAGTTCAGATTGGTGAAATTTCTCATTGGCAAACTATGACAAGCTTATTTTACTTTTTTTTTTTTAAATATACCCTTAAAAAAAACTATACCCCTGAATAATGTAGGTCTCTATAAAAATATATATTGCATAAACAAGCTCATATGTAAGTCCCTGCTTCATCTAAATAAACCATTTTCATGAAAATATACTTTTTTAGTATGTGCCATTGGGTAATCCTAAATAGAAAATTGCCATTTTAAGAATTAAGGGCCGCCTCCTGGGATCATTGGATTCACAGTGCACACAAACAAGCCAAGGCACACATACATGCTAGGCCCCATCAGCCAATTAATGGACAGAGTTCTGCCTTTTACTCCCACACTACTTCCTGTTACAGTCAGAGCTGCATTATTTCCTGTCATGTGATCTCTGAGGGAGCACACAGCCCATCACTAAATGGTGGCTCAAGGGAAAAGATGTAAAAGGGCAATATTTACTGATATATATACACCAGTTTGGCAAGATTATTAATAGGTCACTTAACATAATATAAACTATCTGTTGGTTAAGTATTCATTCTGGGGGTATAGTTTTCCTTTAAGCAGCACTGGGATCAAAGCATTGTGTAGACCAATATTTGCATTATATTACCCCTGCCTCACATGTAGCTTAGGAAGAAACACTTTCAGTTCCATATTAATCACTGTACAGGTGTGGAACTTGTTATCCTGAAAAGTCAGGACCTGGGCTTTTCTAGACAAGGAGTCTTTCCGTAATTTGAATGTGCATACGTTGTTTAATAAAGAATAATAATTTAAACATTAAATAAACCCAACAGAATTGTTTGCCTCCAATAACGATTAATTATGTCTTAGTTGTGATCAAGTACAAGGCACTGTTTTATTATTATGGTAATCCAAATCATGGGAAGACCCCTTATCTGGAAAACCCCAGGTTCCAAGCATTCTGGATAACAGGTCCAATACCTATATTACAAAGCAAGCTTTCTGGAGGACAATGAAAAGTCCTTAATGTTATTTCATGTGATTTTTTTTTTTTTTTTTACATAAATACATACTTATTATGTCTTTAATAAGGTAGCAAACCCTAACTTTTAATGTAGATACTTAATATACTACATAGTAATATAAATAAAAAATGTAAAAATTAGAGAACCACTAAAGAGTTGAACCTGTGTACAAATACCAGAATAATTTAACTCTGCATTCTGGAAACCCCAGGTCCCAAGCATTCTAGATAACAAGAGCATTGCCTCTACATTATAGTGAGCAGTTAGAGATTCTGTAAGCATGTCAAGCTCCTTATGGTTTATCTTGCTGAGCAAAATATGCCTAAAAAGTTCTCTTTTAAGAAGATGCTTAGTGTATAAAAGTACACATGCTACAATGCCAGTGTAGCCACTTTGGACGCTGGTTCATGGCATTCTGTGAGTGAAGAAACTATTTACCTTAATACAGCAGCAACTATGGCTGTTAAACTACACACACTTTAGTGAAAGTAAAGCCAGGGAATATACCAATGTTATATATGAAATAGAATAGACACATCTATTAAATATACTTACCTGGAGGTGGCACAGTGATAGGAATTCCTAAAAAAAAAAAAAAACAAAGCTGTCAGTTACGGAAATTCTATTGCACTTCACTGCACACGTTTAGTAAAGTGCAAGCAAATTTATATCACATCACCAAATAAAACAACATTAAAAAAAACGGAAAAAGGAATTTGCAATTCAATTTTTAAAAAACCATGGTTCTTTAGGTGGCCTGGATGGCACGGGTGCTCTTTACATTTAGGTGTGCTTTGCTTTCAACCATTCTGTGTCACACAAAGTAAATGAGGGAAGCCAGTTAGGTTTTTAGGGTGGCCAAATAATAAATGAATTCCAGTAGGCTCCAGAAGGATTTCACTCATCTAAACTTGTGCACAATAACTCTGTAGCACTGTAGTCTTGGGCAGGTCAAGACACCTCATTTCTATATGTCCTCTGGCTGTGTAACATCCACATCAGGGCAAACTGAGCTTATAGTCTCATTTGATTAAGAGAGTTGTATCTAATTAAATTAATCATTCACTTATTCTAGAGGAAAAAACTAAATGCAACAGAAAATAAAACATTGCAGTATGGCACATTGAATAATAATAATCTTGTCAGGATAACACTGCTTTGGATTTTACTGCATTACTAGTTCACCACATTAAGCATTAATGAGATTCCATAGGATAATAAGGTAGTTCGGTGTATGCTGATTTGATGGACAGGATGTATAGAAAAGATGAGAGGTGAGCCTTCATTTGAACTCAAAGAAGCCTAAGGCTAATGCCCCATGGGAAGATTAGTCGCCCACAATAAACCTCTGCTACCACAGGCGACTAAACTCCCTGAAAAGCCTTTCCAGCAGCAATAAAGTGAATCGCAGGTGGAAATGCGAGGCGTTGCTTTGTTTTCTCCAGCAGGGAACTTCCGAAAAACAAAGTGATGCAAACGCTTTCCACCAGCGATGTGGATTGATAGTTATGAAATGTAGATAGGCTAATATATATTCTTAATTGGCACACAAAAGAATAGGTAGACAGTAACACTGGTAAGCAGGGATATATGAAGCGGAGGATGCACTGTGAAACTGCTATAAACATGAAACTTGCAGAGAACTCATACAGAAGCAAAGAACCCTATACAGGTATAGGACCTGTTATCCAGAATGCTTGGGGCCCGGGGCTTTCGGGATAAGGGGTCTTTCCATAATTTGGATCTCCATGCCTACTAAAAAAATAATTAAAAAAAAAATAAAATAGAACTGTTTTGCCTCCAATAAGGAGTCATTATATCTTAGTAAGGATCAAGTACAAGGTACTGTTTTATTATTACAGAGAAAAGAGAAATCATTTTTAAAAATTAGAATTATTTTCTTATAATGGAGTCTATGGGAGATGGCCTTTCCGTAATTCGGAACTTTCTGGATAAGGGTCCCATACCTGTACTTGTATTGATAAACCCTACTATATAAAGCCTGCTTCCCATATAAGCAAGAAACATGCAGCCAAAAAATGGAAAATGTCACACGAATAGTAAGTCTAGGGAACTTTTAATTCATAGGAATGTGCAGAGAACAAGAGGTCACCCCTGCAGAGTAGTGTATTTAAAGAAAGCTTTATTCAGTATAAGGGCAGTATTGGGCATGGAATCTATTGCCAGAAAAGGCTGTTCATATATTTTAACCGTCTTTATTAAAAGTTTTTGCACAGACAACATACTTCAGGAGCCTGTGATCCAGGGATTACCCATTGTTGTTTAAAAGTCAGGAAGGAAGTTTTGCTCCAGGAGTCAAATTATTAGAGAAACTATTTTCTTTTTCTTTGACTTTACTTGATCCAACGCTGCCTACATAGGATCTCTGGAGGACTAATACTTCTTTTCAAACTAACATTTCCTGATGAATAATTAATCCCAGATACAGGAGTTCTAACTGCCAAGGCTTAATGGGTATCGAGCCTCTAACAACAGAAGAATTATACCATGCCACTGTACAACACACACAGCAACCCATAAGGTGAACACTTTGCTGGTGGGTAGGGTTTATAATTAAAAAGACTACTACAATATAGGGATCTGTAACTTAAATACCGGATATAAAGCACAATCAAATGCAGTTATAAGTTTATCGTTCCTCTATTTCCAGTTTGTCAAGCTCATTCTGGTTTCAACGCTTTACAGAAGCTGCTTCCTTATAAGCTTATTTGGCCCTCGATACTACAGCCCTGCTCTTGTTGTGTATACAAAAAAAGTTTTAATTATGCTTTCCTTATGATATGGTTCCCTGCACCAAAGATTAAGGAAATAAAAGTGGAAACACACAATTATAAGACTTTTTTTTTTCGAATAACTGTATTACTCTGTAATTGATACAAGTTGTTATAGTGCTTAACAGAAGGCAAAAAGACACACAATCTTGATTATCCTATGACAATGTGTTCTATGAACCCACCAAAATCAGCCCATTTGATAGATACAGTTAGATACATAGGTTTAACTACACTTACACAAGACAGAGAGCCCAAAGCATGTAGTATCCTTACTAAAAATAAAGTTACCCATATATTTGTGCATGTGTCCATTTTATTTTAAAATATACTGAAAACACACAAAATGTGCAATAAACATTTACCGTATCGAGATGGTTTTTGCATCGAGAACGATATTGATCCTAGGAGAAAAAGGAAAGCACACACAGATTTTCAGTTTCAAATGGGGTTACAGTGACTAGCATCATGGGTTTATAATTTGTATAGGTCACTATTGGCTTTTTTGTATATAAGATTCCATGAAGTTTGATCTTCACTTCAATGCAATAAAATCTGAATGTTCTACTTGTGTAAATGAGTGTAAATGAATGTACACAGTGGTATCTGAAATTTCTTAATGTGCTTTCATTTAAACTAAAGTGTAACTTAAATATACAGGTACTTGCTAGCAATTACAGCACCAACAACTAATTTAGTAGCTAACCCCCATATGTAATAAAAGGCACTATATTTGCCCAGTAGCAGTAGCCCATAGCAACCAATAAGATATTTGCTTTTAAACATGTGACCAGTAAATACTACCTGCTGATAGGTTGTTAAAGGTT
This sequence comes from Xenopus tropicalis, assembly GCF_000004195.4. NCBI lineage: Eukaryota > Metazoa > Chordata > Amphibia > Anura > Pipidae > Xenopus > Xenopus tropicalis. The sequence continues at coordinate 39,678,259 of NC_030677.2, read as the reverse complement.
ACTGCTCCTGGGCATATTTAGTGCCTTTTATTGCATAACCCCATAAGAGCTCCGTGACTACCATCAATTTCCTACATGGATAGAAATTTTAAAAAAAAATAAAGTTTTGCGATACCTATTCTGAAACCGTGGGTGTTGTCTCTGCTGCTGTTATGCCAGAACATAAGATATTCTCATATTTTATCAGCTGGTCGCTTTTGAAAATGTAACACTAAAGGAAGGTTATGGAAGGAAATAAAGAAGGTTGCTTGCAACCAGCTGGTAAGATATGGAATCTTATCAATGGCTAACAGCAGTCAGAAGCACCTTTAGCAAAACCAGGAAAATCAATGCAAGAAGAGCATAAGCATCCTACTAGACCAGAAATCCCAAAAACATTTTTTTACTTGCGAGCCACACATATTTAAAAAGTGTTGGTGAGCCACCTAAGCCTGAAAAAAGTTCTTTGGGGGTGCTAAATAAGGGCTGTGATTGGCTATTTGGTAGCCCAATGTGGACTGCTAGCCTGAAGGAGGCTCTGCTAGGAGTAAAACTTTGTCCAAAACTTGCCTCCAAGCCAGAAAATTAAAAATGGGCACCTACTTTGAGGGGACTGGGGGCCATATCAAACGGGGAGGTGAGCAGCATGTTGCTCAAGAGTCACTGTTTGGGGATCACTGTACTAGACAAATAAATGGAAACTGAAAAATGGGGAGGCACTGGGTGAAAGTATTTAGCATTGCCACCATAACTATTTCTGTTTCCACCACACACTGTAGGGAGTATATTCGGTGTTCACCTGGTCCTCCCTCTTCCCTCCGATTTTTTGCCATGTTCTAAAAACAGGGAGAGTGGTTCACAGGCTTCCAGTAAATTGCCTCTAGAGTGAGTGTGTACCAGTGGTAGGAAAAGAGTTTAAGTTTCTATTATGTAAGGACAATCTCTTGACTATGCCGCAAACTGTCTTTCTACTATGAAAGTAAAGCATAGTAACTTAACATTAAAAAGGTAATTTTAGTGGTAGCAATACCATATAGATGCCACGTGTTTTAACATGGTTATATGCCATAAAAATCATGTAGAAAATATGAGTTGCATTACCCTACGTTGTAGAGGCTCCATGAGAAAAGGTGGACTCCTATGATGTCACATAAGCAAATTACATTTATAGATCATTTATGTATGACCACTTATGGTGGCCATACATGGCCTGACTCTGTTTCTCTGGAGCAAGTCAACTGCTTATTGGCCATTGTATATAGCTGTCTGATGGGCACGTCCAACCAATATCTGGCTATATCATATCAGCATGATTTGACTTGAAATCCCATTGAACAAGAACTGAGTCGGCACGTAGATGCTGTTCTCGTTCAACAGGCCTTTGTAGGCCTGTATCTAAAATATGTTACCTCTAATCCATTTGAAACAATGAAAATAAACTGAACATATTGCTCTGTACAAAAACGAAAATGAATTCTTGAAATGACACAGAACTCCATAAAAACAAAGTTATTGGATAGCCAATCACAGAGCAGCTTTCTGTTGCACTCCCCATTCAGCAGCCAAGGTGTTAACCGGACTCTACAGGGCACTTTCCTGATATAATGCAAGTTCAGTTTTTTCTTGCAAATGAGCTTCACAAGGAAGACTGAAGCCTAAAAAGGCAACTTCAAAGCATCTTCTGTTTTCAAAAGAACTTCCACAGGATGTTTTATATTTGCAATTCTGGATTTTTGGCCATGTCTCCTAGTTAATGTGAGGTAACAACTGGGCCTTTTCTCCCCTATGTTAAATGAGGAGGTATGGCACAATGCTATTTTTGTAGCAGCTTTGAAGATAAAGAGTTGGCTAGAGTGCAAATAAAACAAGGACCATTGGGAGCCAAAGCCACAGCCTTGCATGGTTTGCTGCAGATGTACAGCGAGCACTGATTTATGGGGAGAAAGATCGCCAGAAACCTGCTAGCCTAACAAGAAGGGGTGCAAAGTTCTTTCTAGATAATGTACTGGTCTCCATCCTTCATATTTGTGTCATTAGTTCCAAACTTACAAAGAAAAAGTCAGGAGAACTACTGCTTTATCATTTCCAGCTAAATCACAGATATCATCCCCATTAGGACATAAATTAAGAGTTAATGCACAGAGGCAGCATAAGCAGTTTATCTGCTTAATTACACAAAATATAAGGCATATTAAAAACAATTTTCTTCCAACATCCAGGCAATTTTGATATCTGTTGAGATATATTTATCTTTAAATGAAGGTGAATTATTCACATTCCCTGGTCATCATCAAATACAGTTGGTGTTTCAAACAAGCCTAAGGATGCATATCACTCCCAGTGCAATACCCACAAAGAACTACATCTGGGTTTAAAAACTAACACCAGTCACTGGACATTGTCATAACAGCTTTTTGAAAACAGAAGGTATTCACATGCCTCATGCTAGGCACACAGTACTGCCTTAAAGTGGATGTTGTCATCAACAAGTCCCTATTGCAAAATAAGTACTGTGACAATAGGGACTTACAAGATTTAAAGGAAACTGTCAGGTTCAGCACTGTTCATTTCCTAATCCCCTCGCAAAGCCTCCGAGCTTAGCAAGCGGTAGTGATGTGTAGCACACCCTAACCCCCCCAGACCTAACTTGTACGACCTGCATCATCAATTATATACCAGCGTCTGACCAGCCCATCTCAGATGTCGCTGAAGGGGGTGGGCCAGAAAGAGCATGAGTGTATAAAAGAATGCCAACAGGAGGATGTAGGAGGAAAGGTTGCAGCAAGAGATAGGGCTTTGGGTGGGCTATGGGTATAGCAATGCCTATAGAAACATGTTGCGCCAGATTAAACCCACCTGAGTGTTGTATGGGCCAACCTGACACAACCTGCTAAAAAGGCCCTATTGTCAGAATTTTTATTTAGCTGATGTTATAAAATGGAAAGCAGCAGGCAATGGGAGGAAAATAATTCAAAGGGGGGTCACTGACCAAAGCAGCCATACAATTATTGCTCTGTGAGACAAACATTTTATTGATACTTTTTATTCATTACCTTTGTATTCAGACCCGAGCCTAGTCATGTTTTATTGTCTCATTCAAACCAATGCAGCAAATCTGCGCTACTAAGGGCAACAAATCTAAAAAATGCCTTGCCATTGCATAATATTAAAATCTATGCAAGTAAAACATATTACTCACAGTGGTCCAGCTTACTCAAGGGAAATTGACTTCTGACACATTTTCCAGCAATTAAGCTGGATTGTGACATGAGTGATTTGTTTTACTTGTGGCAATCCTAATGTTATGCAATGGCAAGGCATTTTTGGGATATTATTTTACCGCCATTGCCCTAAAACGTAGTTTGGTACTGGCCAAAGAACATGCAAGTGTATAAATCCTAAACACGTGCTGAAGGAAAGATATGAATGGAACAAGAAACAAAAAAGGGAGGGGGAAGAAAGGGTCCAGATGTGTGTATATTTTCCTTGGCTAGGGATTAGCTGTGTGTCTGGTTGTATCAATACAATAAACAGCAGTTTTACATTGCTGTATGATAAGTACAGGAAGAAATATTACAGATAAAACATAGAACAGAGTGAGACTAATGACTTCTGTTTTGACAAGATAGCCACTGTTTACTGTATCTGCATCTTAAAGCTTCTCTGTATTTAAGGTTTTTAACTCTTCTTTCAGCATATATATTATATCCAGCATATATATGAATTATTTCTTGGCAACAAATACTCTATTTTATGGAATGGTTTTCAGTCTACAGTCATGAATGCTACTTAAAAGAGGTTATCTTCCTGTGTATGAACTAAACCCATTTTATTCTATACAGCTTATGTCACCTGCTATTTAAACATGACCCTTTTTGCCCTGTTCAGCTTGAATGCCTGCCCCATGGTTACAAAGCATCTTATTAATATAAACTGTAGTAGAGTTTCTGAAGCAATGAAGTATTTTGTTAACCAGTGCAGGGGTAACAGCACATTATTTTTTAATGCAAACATATACACTTTAGTTTCATGTTTTTTCTGTTCCTGTAATGCTTGTTCAGTTTTACAACTTGTTCAGCTGTGAGTACGTGTAATGCAGGTTTGGCACAGGAAACTGCTGCACTTTTTTTTATAGCTCCATACTATTTTACACTACTCCTCAGTTTCCCAAGTGTAAAGTTTAGGGTATGACCTCTTGTTCTAGCAATTCTTTTCTCTGGGTGCATACTGTCCCACTCAATTTGGGCCAGTATATTCAGTACCTAGTGCTTCCTGCATAAAAGGTAAAACACACTGCACTCTTACTTGAAACACACTAAGCACCAGATATTCTAGAAAGTGCACGTTAAACTCCTTGATTCTGGCAATTTGTTCCAACATAAAATAAAAAGCATTGAAAACTGAAGGTGAAACAAGAATTTTGCTGATACTTACCAGGAGGTGGGATGAGAGGTGGAGCAGTACTGACATTTGGTGGTGGAGGAAAAAGTGGAGGTGGTGGTAGGTGTGTGGGGGGTGCTCCAGGAGGGAAAAATGGTGGGGGTGGCTTGATAAAATTATTATCCACTTCAGAAGGAGACTGTTCTGAAACTACCTGAAACCATAAAAGGCAGAAATAACTTGAGGATATTTGAGACATCCAGCAAACTTAAAATGTACTATCTTATGTTTATCAAAGCAAAAGAGAAGCTAAAGTCACTGTGAATATAACCACTTACCCTGTACTGGTGCTCCTGTTTGCTGAAAACTGCACTGACCTGTGGTACTTTTATTTGTGCACCATATTGCAAATATTCTATTTCCTACTTTCCGCAGTGGACCTGGGTCTGCGCATGTGCAGTAAGTGAAAAAGCTGGATTTTTGCAAATACTTCAAGCTTTTCACTCTACTACACATGCAAACCCCATGCAAAGAAGTTTGAAGCTGCACCCATTGCCCAAAAGGTACCTCAGGCCAGTGTTTTCAACTAGCAGGAGCACAGTTCCAGGGTATCAAGTAAGCAATTATGTAGCACCCACAGTCAAGCCTCCCATATCTCTGTTTTCTGACCCTCATATCAACCAAACTGAACCTTTAGATGTCCTAAAAACACATAAGACCTATTTCAGTCATAGACTTATGGAAGAGTTATAGTCATTATACCATCTTCTACAAACATATATATGCAATATATGGATGCATATTCTGTTTCCATGTCCCCCCAACTATTCAACCCTTCTTCCAATCAGGTCACTAACTGGGTACTCTTATGTTTATGAAGATTTTCATTCATCCAGGTCATGGTATATCTAGTACAAATAAATTTAAAGCAACTGGACTTGTTTGGTAATCATTGAAGACGTTTCACTACTCATCCGAGCAGCTTCTTCAGTTCAACTCTTATCAAAATCTGCAAATACTGCTGGGCTGCTTACTCAAAGCAGAATGTATCATAGCATTTTATGACGAATCATTTCTATTCTACTCCCACAGACCTTCACCATAATGGAGGTTCCTCCAGCCCATGAATAAAGTTAACGCTTTCCTTTTTGGTTGGGAAAACTATTACTACCATCACGTGATCAATGGTCTACAGTCTCCAGCAACAGAAAATTTGTAGCATTTAAGGGTTTTGGCACACGGGGAGATTAGTCGCCCGCGACAAATCTCCCCAAAATGCCATCCCACCAGCGAAAATGTAAATCATCGGTGGGATGGCATGCGCGGCGGTGGGATGGCATTTCAGGGAGATTAGTCGCCCGCTAACAGGGAGATTTGTCGCAGGCTAAGTAGTCTTTATTTATATTAATACTTTATATGTATCAAGTTGTTAGCAAGTACTTTTCCCCCCAATGAAGGCAGTTTTGAAAAGACAAAACAGGTCTGTCACTGGTTAATTAGGAATTTACTGTACCTGGATATTGCTTTCATTTGCACCTCGCCGCCGTCCCTCTACACGAGTGATAGTGGTTGTCTGACCAATCACATCAATTGCGCTTGAGGTTTTTCGACTGTAAAACAATTAATAAAGGACATCCAGAAGTCAGATGTGATAAATTGTCATTGCTTAACAGTATCTCTCATTAATTAATCCAACCACACTAAGGGAGAGTCATCTACAAGCTACTCAAGGCCATAAAAGTTGCAATGTGTTAATTTAATCAATTGATGAAAAAAGTCCATTTGAATAAATCTGGGCATTTGGTCTGTGGGCAGAAAAAAACATCATAAAATTTGCAATGTTGGCATTTATGACTATGGGCCAAGTCCTCCTAGTTTTTGCCCAATGACTATTAGAATTTATCAAAATAAAACTGAAGTTTTGTAACAAGCCCTTACTAATCAAAAATTAAAACCACTATGTTATGATTATTAGCTAGTTAGAGAGCCTTTAGTCAATAAATAATTTCCACACAAAATCTATAAAGTTCTCATCCGCACAATCTTCAAGTTTTGCTACAATGCATTTGCACTCTATAAATGAATCATATTCACCTTGGAGGAGGAACACCAGGTTTGAATAATGAAGTGGGAGAAGTAAACTCTGGTTTCACACTCTGCAAGACTGTATCCTTTTCTGCATTGCCCGTTCTTCCCTGCTGTACCTGTGAATAAATCAAGGCCTAAGCAGTTGCAAACTCACCCTAGATTTGTGCTCCCAATTCTGCTTAATCTGTGCACTTTAACAAAATCCAACTTTTCCCTATTATGCATTTTCAAGAAGAACCCAACATAATTTATCAGTAACTGTTAAACAAAAAGGGGGTAGTTCACAAAAGCGGTGATATTGACGCAAAATAAAAGTGGAGATTGATTTGTTTTCAGCCTTATTCACAAACCTCTATCTCTACCTTTGTGAATTTATCTTTTAAACAGATAGTTTTCAGATTTTGTTTTTTAGATGATATTTTAGTGATATTTATTATGAATTTGTCTTTAACTCTTAATAAATCCGTCAGTGCTATCAAACCCAGTCCCACATCTACATTTTGCATTTCATTTGCCAGACATTTCAGTCGAGAGGCATTTCCTTAAAGTTTTTCAGGACAAGCTGGGCTGTGTGTTTGTTTTGAAATGTTTGTGTAACTCCATTTGTTACAAGATTTAAGGGGCTAAATATCTTCTTCATGGGAAGAAGTGAATCAAGGGCCCACCCCCTGCACTACTTCTCTACTCCCCCTGCCCCCCCACACACTGATTACTGGTCAACAAAAATCTGGCCCACCCACCAACATGTCAGATGAAAAGGGGCCCAACAGTTTTTCCCCAGTGCCCTGTTGGGCCAGTAAACCTTGAATTTACAGAACCCCAATATCCAAGTTTGGGTTCCAGTGCACATGTGGTTCTTGCTGATTACCAAGATGGCTGCTGAAAACTGAAATGACACAGCTAAAGGTGGGGGGGCAATGCCGTCAAGCATCTTGATAGTTCTGTATAGATGCACAGATATGTTATGGCAAGGTAAAAACTTTTTTTATATACAAGATTGTATACATTACAATTTTTTGTTTAATCAATGTTTTACTTGTTTATAAAAAGTTAATAAAGCTTTTTTGCACCTTTTGTTTTAGGGTTAGACAGAAACTTGACCCTTGCTATCCCCATTAATATACTAATGCAGTGTTTTTCAACCTTTTTTGGGCAAAGGCACACTTGTTTCATGAAAAAAATCACGAGGCACACCACCATTAGAAAATGTTAAAAAATTTAACTCTGTGCCCAGCAGCAGTGCCCCCCTAGTACATTGGTGCCCAGCAGCAGTGCCCCCCTAGTACATTGGTGCCAAGAGCAGTGCCCCCCTAGTACATTGGTGCCCAGCAGCAGAGCCCCCCTAGTACATTGGTGCCAAGAGCAGTGCCCCCCTAGTACATTGGTGCCCTGCCTACGGCACACCAGGCAACATCTCGCGGCACACTAGTGTGCCGCGGAACAGTGGTTGAAAAACGCTGTGCTAATGAGCCCCCAATGACGTTTTAAAGACAAATTCACAAAAATGTCTCTATGCTGTCTTTCTTTCACCAAAAACGGAAAAGTGGCAGTTGAGTCGGAATTTAGGCAGATTTCTGTTCCACACCGTTATTAAGGAGTGCCAATACAATCCTTTTCTACAACCCATGTAGTAATGTAATAAAATGTGCAAAGTTTGCTACTGGCTGCAATGGGTGACTAGACCAATGCAAACAATGCAGCTTTGATCTCTGTCTGACAGAATTAATCAGAAGAATTAATTTGTAACTTGTAAGGAAATGTTATTTATTTATGCATACTAGTAGATGCTACTCTGTTGGATGCCTAGGCTAAACCATTCCTCCTAAAACACTGATTAGTGGTCAAAAATTTTTAAAGTTCTACTACTGTTACTGATAAAATCACTAGGGTTTCTATTTATAAATATTTTCTATTAATAATGTGATTTTCCAAACTTAAAGAATCTTTACATAACCAATAATTAATTCACACCATGCTATTTCTTACTGCAGCCTGACATTCTGTATACACACATGAAAACAGAACAACTCACTTCAGACTTTTGTTTGTCATAGCAGCGGATGCAAGATATGGACAGTTATCTTGAATCTTATAAGACTATCCCCTCCACAGACTAGACAGGGTGGAGCAGGAAAATCGTTGTTAACTATGGCACTTTTTTTAAATGAAAATATATTTTCTCAGTCTTACTGGAAAAAGATGAAATCAGCAGTCATGTTTTGGATTTTAGCTAGTTTAAAAAAAAATATATGCTTCTTTTACAGCTTTCAGTTCAAAACTTTCCCAGAGTGGTCTTTCCATCACCCAATGATGAACTCTGTGTCAGCTAGAAAAGAATAACTTCAGCAGCTCTAAGCAAGGGCACAACCAGCAACTTTATTATTCAGCAGCAGGGAATGTGGCGAGCAACCAAAACATGTCTTCCCTTTCTAAACCTTTGGCTTAGTCTAAGCACATTTCCTTTTTCCTTTCTCTCAGCATACGCTGCCAGCAAACCGCAATAAAAAATTATTTTTACTATGTTGCTATATTGGCATTTTTAAGATTTCTTTTCTCATTCTGTTAAAAATTCTGAGCCCTTATCAAAGGTTAACTTCCACCCAAAGTCACCAGCAGCCTCATCCGTAGGTTCTTAAATGCGGTTTGATTTATTGCTTAACGAAAAGCAGGGGCCCACTACTTAAGTTTTTGTAGAGAAGTACTCTGCTTGCTGTTAATGATCTGACAGAAAATTATGTTTCACCATGGAAGAAGTTAGATTTCAGCCAGATCACAGTGGTCTTTCTCAAATAATAAATTTGAAAGAAATTCCCTATTTTTAGAAAAAAAATCTTTAAAATGCTTAAACAATTACATACTAAAAATAATTAATTAGTTTTCTTTAATAAAAGAATAACTGATAATTTATGTAGAAATGTAGGTTTGTTTGAGACCAGCTTTAACATGTTCAGTCTTACCTGCTGTAAGTGGTGTGCACTGACTTTAAGCCAGGGAACCCTCTAAACTATATTACAATTATCACTTGTAGAAAGACAGCAGTTGTATTTACCAAGAGGTGAAATATACCATACCGTAATTTTATTTGTTGTAGAAGAAACTGGAAGGGCATCCAAGCCCATCCTTAGCCTCTTTTGTTTTTCACAGTAAGCTTTCCATGTATCTTCATTAAAACCATAATTAAAATAGTCTGACAGATCAGCACCTGAAAAAGCAAAACAAAAAGTAAAGTTAGAAATTAAACCTTCAAATACATGACAAATGTTGGTAATAATGGATTTTACATTCTTCAATTTTAGAGCAAATAAGAGGTAGGTAAAATAGTTGAAGGAGAATTAAAGGTTTAATAACTGGGAGGGTGGGGGAAGCCAAAATGTTAAGCACCCCCAGTGATTATAATTGATTAACCGAGACCTGGGTCAGTAATCCTGTTTACTGAAAACTACTGTAGAAGTGCTACAGTGCCTGAGCTCTAAGGTAAGTGATTATATATTCATTAAGGGTTGCCTAACTTTTGTTACCTTTTTTTATATGAATTTTGCAACTGCTCAATATACAATAACACAGAGATTACATGTACCTGTATTCCATGATATTTACTTTTGCAGGATAACAGTACACTGTATATACTGGGCATTACAAAATAACCAAAGCTCCCTGTAACATTTTGTTCACTCTTGAATTTAATACAGTAGAGCTAAATCTCCAAAATGAAAATCGATCATATTGTGTGCGCAATGGTCTATTATTTTTACTTTACACCATTGCCTTTATGCCAGTATTATTATTATTATTAACATTTATTTATAAAGCGCCAACATATTCCGCAGCGCTGTACAATAAGTATGTCAGATACACTAACCACAATAGGTCAGGCATGCATTTTTTACCTGGTTTTCTCCAAGGTTTGTCCTCAAAAGAGTCCAAGTCTACTTCCAGCAGAGGCACGCCATTAATACTTCCTGGGGCATCCAAATCTACCCCTTTACCTTTTCCTCCTGACCAAGAAAAAACAAACAATATGCATTCAAACTTTTTATATAGTATAACTTATGTTATGCTCTGTTTTATAGCATATTTTTTTAAAAAAATAATCAAAATATTTTCATTAACAGCCAAAAAAAGAGTGGTACACTCCTCAGTTTGCAATTCTTGCCCTTAATAGTTCTATTTTGGGTCAAAAGGTACTCGTGGCTTTTCCTACTGCTGTTAATCGAAGCTAACTGCATCAATTCCTATAAGAATTAATGATTCATGGCCAAAGCCACTGAAGATTATATTTATAATGCAGACTTATCTGGACCTTTATTATGACTGCACCTTTACTTAACTATTGGGCAGTGGGATTTGGATTTTTTCAGATCAAAACCCATTAGATGTCCAACAATAGGTCAGGGCCCAAGCAGCTCATCAAGGTCACATTATTAGGTAATAACAAAGAGTTTAATAGAAATACCAGTAAAATGGACTAAATTCAAAAAAACATGAAGATAACTCCTGAGGACAAACGTCCCAGAAAACAATACTTTTAAAAGCATTTAAAGAGCAATAAAAGCCGATACAATCTTAACATGCAATTTACCTGTTGGTCCATATATTCTTCCCCCAGTTTTAATATTTAGATTAACAGGGGTTGTTCCATATGGCCTAAAAAAAAAAAAAAAAAAAAAAAAAGCATATTAGTCTTTGGTGAACATTACCGGACACTATATCTTGGTATAAGCATTCCCCAGGCACTCAAGCCTCCATATCTCCTGTAAGAACTACAGATATAGAGTTTTGTAGTTTCACAACAGCTATAGAACCTAGGATTGCCTGTTGTATGTATTGTATTGTATGTTGCTGTATGGACCTCCTAAGGCAGGGGTAGGGAACCTATGGCTTGCGAGCCAGATGTGGCTCTTCTGATGGCTGCATCTGGCTTTCTGGCAAATCTTTAATAGAAACAAAAAAATAACAGGGAGCGTGGCCTGTGCTCGGCGGATAGAAGACGTGTTCTAAGTCTTAGAACACGTCTTCTATCTGCCGAGCGCAGGCCACCCCCTCCTCTGCATCGCATCCGCATCTGGCATCCTTGGGACCCACCCTACCTTGCCCCGCAGCATCCGCGACCAAACATATTGTATGGCTCTCACGGAATTACATTTTAAAATATGTGGTCTTTATGGCTCTCTCAGCCAAAAAGGTTCCCGACCCCTGTCCTAAAATTTTACCGTGTAGAACAGAGGTTATGAAAACGTACACATACTGAGGCGCTCCAGTTTTAATATCTCCAATGGTAACATGGACATCATCGTCGTCATCATCACTGTCACTTTCACTGTCATCTTCTGTCTCAGTCACCTATATAAGATTGTAAGTAAGTGACACTGTCATCACATACATACCCCCGGTATTACGGCTTTACCAAGGATATTCTATTATTTCCAGATTTCAAACATCAATATTATTTTTAAATTCAAAACATATAATGTAATTTGTCTCAGTTAACCCTTCTTATCTTTTTCAGTCTTGGGCTAACAAACACATGGGACTGACTACTGCCACTCTACTCAGGCTGAAAACAGCAGCAGTCAAAACACTGCAATCCTTCTGTCACCGCTTTCCATAGATAACTGAAAAATGCACTGGCCTAAAACACACATGGAGGTGACATGGATTTTCACATAGAAACTCTTAGGGGCGTATTTATTATGCTGTGTTAAACTAATTCGCCAAAAAAACGGAGTAAAAAGCTGTGTAAAATAAATGGAAAAGATCGCCGTCTGAACGCCGTTATTTTCCATAAGTTCCGGTGGAAGAAAAAACGCGTAAAAAAATTATGCCGATTTTACGCCATTTTTAGACAGCGAAGCCTGGCGATGTGTGGCGAATTTTCTCGCCGTTTTTTACACAGCTTAATAAATATGCCCCTTAGTGTTTGTGCAAGACAAAAAATGTAATGAATATCAGAGTGAACAATATTTTTTCTTGATTTTTCCTGGATCTAATACTAACATAATATTCAGAAATGTTGTCAAAAAGAAAATCACAAGGTAAGGCATTTTCTATTTTGCCAGAAATTAAACAAAATTAAGTTACATGGATAATAGGTGATGCCTCTATGCTACCAAGAAAAATATTTTTTACAAAGCTACAGTACTTTACACAACATCATACATAGTTTTCAGACAAATTTAAATACTTTGTATTTTGATATTCCTACTATAAGTAATGCAAGAATGATAGGTCAAGCACAGAAAATGTACCAGCTCTTACCCTAGAAGGGGAAAAGTGAAAAAGACAAAAATATTTGTCATATGCAACACTTCTCATTTCCAGGGCTCTTCCACTATCACTGTTTCAGTTATACCATGTGATACATTTAAATTAGAATGAGGTCATGTAGGTGGGGGGAGCCTGTTTGGGAGTATAGTAATAATAGAAAGCAATTAGATGTTTTTTTGTTTTTTTTTTAAACTGCTACCTGCCAATTGGTTGCTAGAAGTTACTGAACATTATGCAAATTTATAACCATATGGTAGCTAAAGGTTTTTATCTTAAATAAAAAATTTTATCCACTGTCCTGGAGTCCGACAAGTACATGCTGTTTTGTGCTGGCATATGGTAGCTACAGTCTGGGTCAGGGCAGTTTCATCTTTATTAATAAGTTATTAAACTGGGGCTCAATGGGGGTTACCTCAGCCAGCACAAGTGTGAATGATATTTCCTCCGGGGGTGCTCTTAGAATGGGGAAGACAGACAAAACAGTTGCTGGAATAGTGAGCAAAGAAAGCAGGCAAATCTGCAAACTACTTTTGGGATTAGATTGCATTATATACACATACATAGGAGAGCAAATGCTTCTGATGCCCGTGTGGTTTGGAAGCTGTGAAATGGGAACTAAACTAAAAATGAATATTTGTGAACATACTAAAAGTAGCCCTCTGAGCACTTCTGCGATTTATATTAATTTTCTATTTTTAGAGGTTTTAAGATTTTACCGGTTATATATATATTTTGAAGCCCTGAGTGTAAGCAACCCTGTCTATGCACTTTCTATATTCCGTTAACCCTTGGGGCTGTGGAGCCTCTGTTAAGACAAAAGCCTGGTATTAGAAGTCTTAAAATTAAAATCTCAAAATAGAAAATCAATGCAAATTGCATTACCCTGAGTAACTGTACATCAATTAAATTTTGGGGGTTTAAAACCCTTGTATGTCAGTTACTCCAAGTGCCAACAACTTGCTAATTTAAGACTGATAGTCATAGCAGCACCTTTCAGTTGGAGAGCCCCCTGAAGCCTGGCATAAAAAGGCATAAGGCAATTCCCATGAAAGTTAACAAGAGATAGTCTGCTATTAGGTTATATGACAATATTACAAAAGGATAACAAAGCTCCAGTAAACCCACCAGCTACTAAACAAAGAACCATTTACAAAAACAGAAATTCAACAAATTATGCACAAAATTTTAACCCATTAAATAAATGTTTTTATTGTACCATGTAAAACAAACAAAGTTAAATGTGCATTTTAATACATCATTTTAATGTCATATTCTCTATTGTAGAACAGCTGTAAAAAAAGTACAATTCAAGAATCCTGGGAGACATACTTCACACAAGTTCAATATCCCTTCTCTATAGTAACAATAACTGGAATGTTACCGTTTTCACAACACCATTCTCAGTAGCCTCTGCTTCGATTCCAGGTACAGGGTGAGAGCTGTGGATTAAATAAAATACTTAAACTTCAAGTAAATGAATAGGGCAAACTTTTAAATTAAATGTTTTATCCCATCCTTAACACTAAACTAAAGCAGGCTAACTTATGATGGTAGCTGTGCATATCTATATTCTTGCAGTACAAAGAGGGACACCTGAAACCTAGATATCTAAAAACCTCTCCACAGAAGCAATACAAACTCTACAAACCTTGTTATGTCTTCTTCATCATCATCTGGTGCAGCAGCTTCATTTTCTTCTGCACAAAAAGAAACACAAAGCCTTTGGTATTTGCTCATGTAAGAATGCTCAAGGTATATCACCTAAGACACCCATCCCTAGAATGTGCAATTTGTTGTTCATTAGCATTGTTTTCTTCTCTTATTGTTCAGCATACCTAGTAACCCCACTGCCTAGTTGCTAGCGTTAATATCCCCTTTAAGTTTTCAACCAAAACAGCAATATTCAGCTAAGCAAGTGATTGCACAGGGGAACACCAGGCAGTGAACCAAAATACAATTTTCATGAAATGGGTCTGCACTCAAAAAGATCTCCAATCTGAGTTATTGCCAAAAGGAAATCTCTTTACAGAAAACATCAAGAAATTTCTATATTTTTGTGCTGTTTACTAGTGTGCCCTCCACTTACTGTGGAATTTCTGTGTGAATTAAAGGAATACTGTCACGGGAAAGATTCTCCAGCAGAATCCTGCATTGAAATCAGTTTTTCAAAAATACAGATTTTTTTTTTACATTTTATTTTGAAATTTCACATGGGGCTAGCCATATTTTTCATTTCCCAGGGTGCCACAGGCATGTGACCTGGGCTTTTATAAACTTCATTCACTCAATACTAAGAAATCCAAGTCCAGCTTGGGACTCCTCCAGTTACATGGGAGTAGGAGAAACAATAGGTTACCTGAAAGCAGTTCTAATGTGTAGCGCTGGCTCCTTCTGAAAGCTCAGTCTCAGGCACAATGCACTGAGATGGTACCTACACATCAATATTTCAACTAAAAAAATACATTTGTTGGTTCAAGAAATTCAAGAAATTTGAAAATGGTACAGTAAATTATTTGATAGAAATAAAAAGGTATACCATAAAAACCATGACAGTATCCCTTCAAAATACAGCCATCAATTAAAGGGGGTAAACACTGGTAGTTATACTTACAAATGCCTTATTTTTTACAGCATAAAGGGATACAATTAAAAGGGTTGTAAGACAAAAATGAATAGTCTGTTTACAGTTTCCTCTTTAACAAATAAAGCTCTCACTACCTCTGATTACTCAACCTATAAATCTTTAAAGAGCTGCTGGAATGCTATAAAACTACTCCATGTTCAGGATGGCAGGAAAGCAGTGTGCAGGATTGTTTTTGATGACAGGAAAGCAGTGTGAGTGAGAAGCAAACACATAAAACAACCCTGCACTACTTTCCTGACATCCAGAATACAAAACATCTGATGGTTTTCAGAGATGTGCAGCCAGTTGCCATCTAAACATTTATGCATTGGGTAGACAAGTGGAGCAAAGGATATTGTGGGGAGGGGCTGTAGGTAGAACTTTTTTTTTTTTTTCTATAACGGTACAAATTTTTATTAATGAATGTTTACAAAGTATAGTTTTATTTTTTTAATGGAACCTGCAAACAAGACTTCTATTTTTTTACTTTACAACCACTTAAAGGTCAAAACTCTGGCAATTGGTTTCCTTGCTTTGAAGAGTTTATTCTTTCTTTTTATGCTCATGTCATGTAGTGCTAAAACAAAGGTCTCAAGGCCCCCTTCCCCACACTACCTGTTCCCATGACAAGCTGTGCAGCAGGTCTAACAGGCACCATCTCACACCACTTGTGCAACTGCTGACAGAGCATGCGCAGTTGAAACCAGGTCCAGGTAGGTGCCTGTTAACACCACTGCACAACTCTGAATTTTGAAAACAAATAAAAAGATAGTAACACTTGTCAGAGGAACAGGTGGTGCAGGGAAGGAGCAGGGCCGTTAAGGGCATGGGGTTGTAGAGGAGGTACATGTGGAGTTTTTTACTGCAGTTAAGCTTTAAACATGAATTATAAATTGGAGGATGCTACGAATTGTAGTCTAGCAACATCAGGAGACCGAAGGTTAAGAAACAGGCAGTGTCCCTTACTGGTTTCATAACTTAAAAAATGACATTTCCATTAAATGGGCTACCTGGTCTAGGAAACCACAGTACAGGTATTGGACCCCTTACTCGGAAACCCATTATCCAGAAAGTTCCGAATTACAGAAAGCCTATCTCCCATAGACACAATTTTAATCAAATAATTAAAAATGGTTACCGTTATCTCTGTAATAATGGAACTGTACTGCTACGATATAATTAATCCTTATCAGGGCCAAAACAATACCATTGGGTTTAAATAATTTCCTTAGTAGACTTAAGGTAGGAGATCTGAATTAGGGAAAGACCCCTTATCCAGAAAACCCCAGGTCCCGAGCATTTTGGATAATGGGTCCCATACCTGTACTTAATAGATCTTTACCTTCAAACATGTGACCAGTAAATACCACTGCTGACTGACTCTAGGAATTATTTAGTTTGTGAACAGCCAGTCTGAGTAGAGTCTGTTTTCAATTTACAGACACATACATAAAACTCCATAGTGGTGACTCCTACCTGCCTTCCTGCAAATATATGCTTGGCATCCTTGTTTATGTTGTACTTTGAATAGTTCAAGAGTGCTGGGGCACAAGGAACCACTTTAGCAGTAGCATCCAAAAAGTAAAAATGTTATTTTACATATGAAGTTTGTTTGTATCTGTTGATCGAGCATCTACAAAGTATTTCATAGTAACAAGCATCCTATTATATAGGATTTCATTTTACAGTGCTGTAGAGATCTATAAATAAAATGTGTATTCTACAGAGCTTTTGTTATCTAACCTGAGGCTTCTGTCCTATTTAAATGTATGGGAGATCCCATGGCTACACAGCAGCTACAGTAGTGTTTCTGAAAGAGTAACATTCTTACCAGTGCAAGGCAAAAATTCACTATTTTAAAATGCATATAAGACACTAATTTTTTTGGAGTTACTGTTACAGTTAATGCCTGCCCTGAGCAGGTAGTCAGTCTAGGACTGGAGATAAGCCAAGCAAGGAGAAACCACAATCCTTCCATTGCCTTACAGCCAATTCAATTTGGAGCCCCCCCAACATTGGTATGTTGACCCATTCTACCAGGATGTATTGAAATTTGTCATTATTTTGGACCTTTTTGGGCCCTCTACACTCCTGTGCCCTCCTTCAATCCCGCACTGTCTGCTACCTCGCTAAACCACTGGTTTACCCTGAAAGGTCATGTAGCATTTAAAAATATTTATCATTCATTTTATTAAAACATATTGCTATTGACAAGGGCATCATTAAAAGGTACATTATCTCAATTTTGGGAGATAAGTGGGAAAATTATGACAAAAGTTATTAAAAAGTTACACTTAATTATCAGTTGCAATGTCAATTTTAGGACAAAAGCAATTCCTCCCTCCCTCTCCCCCCACAACCACACAATGTCAATTTTTAAAAACAGAAATAAATATGCTGAATAATTCCCCAACAGTGATAAAATATTTAATGTCATCAGCATTACACCTTTACTGAAAGGTGATCATTTCATATCCCAGCAAAAGGCGAGTACCCTGCACTGGCGTATATCAGAGCCCACATTCTGACAAGGAGCCGGTCTGTAGTTCTTCCAGCTGTTTTGTGCTTTTCTGACCAGTTACCATTAATACTGACAGGCTAGACCCCCCCCCCCCCCACTGGATCAGCCACTTCACCAGCAGAGATCTGTGTAATGAGCCATGTTAAAAAACTGCCTATACCTAATTCTCATAGGGCCATTCGCTTAAGTGCCACAAAACTTGTTGGTGATCGTAAACATAGAGCTGCAAAAGCCTTTGCTAACCGTGTCTACTCATTAAAGGAACAGTAACATCAAAAAATTAAAGTGTTTTAAAGTAATTATAATATAATGTGCTGTTGCTCTGCAAAAAACTGGTGTTTTTGCTACAGAAAAGCTACTATATAAATAAGCTGCTGTGCAGCCATGGGGGCAGCCATTCAAGCTGGGAAAAAAAGGAGAAAAGGCCCAGGTTACATAGTAGATAACTAGGAGATAAGCCCCATATAATGGGGGTTTGTCTGTTATCTGCTAAGTAACCTGTGCCTTTTCTCCTTTGAATGGCTGCCCCCATGGCTACACAGCAGCTTACTTATATAAACTATAGTAGTTTTTCTGGGGCAAACACACCAGTTGTAGCAATGCAGGGCAACAGTACATTATATTGTAATTACTTTTATACACTTTCATTTTTTGGTGTTACTGTTCCTTTAACACGGTGGAACCTCAATGCTTTCACTAGTGGGTTATATAACATAGGACTGTGCCTGGAGAACAAGTGTCAGCCCCCCTGCACCCCAGCACAGCCAAATGTCAGCAGTAAGTGCCGGTATCTGGGCCACACACTGCATCTGTAAGTACAGAGGGCAATGCAGAGGGATTGGGAGCCCAACTACACATCTCGGAATCCCGGGAACTTGACCAACAGCTGAGAAATAGCGAACCCTGGCTATACAGAGTGACACAGGGGCCCCTGTAACACAGCCAAATGGCAAAATGTCCGCCCCTGAAGCGACAGCTCGAAAGGCTCTGCTTTCCCTGTAAGCACCCCACGTGGGCCTACAGAACTCGGCATATAGAAGACAAGTGAAAGTCCCATACCCCCGTACAGCCATTCCTCTTCCTCGTCACCACCGCCTCCTCCCCCTCCTCCTCCCGCTGCCCCGGTCGAGGCGCTGACAGGGGCTGTGACTGCGGAGGAGACGGGTGAGGAGATAGTAGGGGCGGTACTGCCGCCTGTCCCCGACGAAACCACCATCCGCTCAACCAGCTCTCCGCCGGCAGACATCTTTTCCCAAGAAGGAAGCGGGGAGAGATTCCAATCTCGCGAGAGTTGTGTGAGCCCGCCAGCCACTGGGTAATGCAGTTGTACCAGGGAGCCAATCAGAGAGCGCCGACTGTCATGTGACCTCTACCTTCAACATTTACCCGCCATATTTAGGATGGCAGCGCTTGCTCTTAAGTTAGTGAAATATATTAAAGTGGTTGGGAACAAATGTTGTTGCCCGCGGTCAACTCTATCTTAAAAAAAAACACTTTGAATCCAAAGACAATGATACTCTGTTTTTGCCCTTGAATTATCTAACCCTAAAGCAACAATATCATTTCCTTGGCCGCTATGGAGCACTGAGTGTATTACAAATGTCAAAATGTTGCCCAAGGGGTCACACCACCGTATTTGCTGAGCAGCATCAATCCAATAGCCATTTTGAGCTGGAGAGAAAGCTAGTCATTAATGGCCTGTTAGTTCTTCCAGAAGATTGTCAAATGTTTGTTAGCATTTAGCAATTGTGATCACTGCATCCACTGTATATTTCCAAACATATACACTTTATTATTTTTTCTAGATATATTTATAAAGTTTCCTTATGGTTCATAGTGTTATACAACATAAGTGTGTATCCATCAAACAGTCCTTTAACTTGGGATTCTCAGTTGTATGGACAATATTGACAAGCCCTTTATACTTTCATATGTTTGCCTAATACAAGTATTAGCAGCCTGGTTTATTTTTCATAGCTTTTGTAAAGTCCTACTGTCACAGCTTCTATTTCCAGCCATGCCTCAAATGCCATTAATCCTATGCTGCCTAGTCACTTGCTTATCATCTCCTTTATAAACACATTTTTAATCAAAACAAGAGTGCAGCATTGGTCTGTGTTTTATTATCAAATTACAGATATTTATAAAAAAACAAATTATTTTACTAGTCCAGTACTATTACTGGACACCATACAGCACTAAGGGGGCCAATTAACATTAATATTTTTCTTTTCCATAATTTGTCTTTTTATGTGCTAAAACAATTTTTTCATTGAAAATGTGTATTTTTTGCCATCTACTATGCGTCATAGTAAAAATACACCATCAAAAAGCTGTCAAAACCATGTTGAAGTCAATGGAGCTGTCCAAGGCAATATTTTTGTGGTCCTTTTGGTATTCAAGTTTTTGTATATTTTGGGGGGAGCTATTTGTGCTATTTAGGTCCTGTAAAATTCACGATTCAAGGTTTTCACTTTTTTTATGCATTTCTGCATTTGCATTTTTTTTGTAGTGGTTTTTAATACAGGTACCTGTTATCCAGAATGCTCGGGACCTGGGGTTTTCCGGATAAGGGATCTTTCCGTAATTTGGATCTCCATAGCTTAAGTCTGCTAAAAATCATTTAAATATTGAATAAACCCCATAGTATTGTTTTGCCTCAAATAAGGATTAATTATATCTTAATTAGGATCAAGTACAAGGTACTGTTTTATTACTACAGAGAAAAAGAAAATAAATTTTAAAAATCAGAATTATTTGCTTATAATGGAGTCTATAGGAGAAGGCCTTTCTGTAATTCGGAACTTTCTGGATAACAGGTTACCGGATAAGGGATCCCATACCTGTATATGAAAAAACATCCCTGCTTTTTTAAAAAGTGAGTTTAGTTGTGGTAGAAAAAAAATTTGAATATTGATAAATGGGCCTCTAAGGGGCACATTTACTAAACAATTTTGAGATTAAGTCGGAGTGTTTCTTACTTCTAGATAATTTTGAGATCTACTAATGGGTTTTTGCCAGAACTTAATTTTTGTTGTTATTGTTCCCTGAAAATAACTAAAAATAACTCCCATAATTCGTAATTTGTTAATGTTTAGTTTTTAGTTTTGTAAAGAAAAAAATGGGAGGTTTGATTGTTGAGTACCTCCTATGGAGGCTTAGAATAGTAGAGGAATATTATAGTCAGTGACATCCTGTCCTTGAATGAGAAGTTAATCCCCTAATTGTTTTCAGTTTCACCCATCTTCAAGGGGAATTTAATCCCCTCACTGTTTTCAGTTAGCTTCAAGGGGAATTTAATCCCTTTATAGTTTTCTATTTCACATGTTTCCAAGTGGAAGTTAATCTCATCATTGTTTTCAGTTTCACCCAGTTTCAAGTGAAACTTAAACACATTATTGTTTTGCCAATGCTCCTAAAATGGCTGCTGGATAATAAAGAGGATTCATGAAAACAAACGTCCGTTTAAACTTAAATTTTTTGAGTTTTAACAGTACTTTAAAATTCGGGATTTTTTAATGTAAACTCAAAAATTTCGTATGAACGATTCAAGCATCATCCTGACATTTTATAAATACAGCAATAATTGAGTTTAATTCCAATTTATACCATTTGGAGTTTTTTCGACTTTCAAGGCCAGAAAAAAACGAATTTTAGTAAATGTGCCCCTATGTATTAGAGATGATAGAGATGAGGTCACAGTGCCCAGTGATGTCACACTACCATATCTGCTGAGCAGCAATACCATATAAGTCAGCTGGAGTGAGAGCTAGTCAGAAATGGCTTGCTGTCTCAGCAGCAAAAATGTTAAATCTTTATTACTTACTGTTTTTATCACATTTGTACATTCTGTACTGTGTACTGATACAGTATATTTTTGATTCTTTATAAGAGCACAAAGGAACTGTCATAGCATCACATACTATGGTACAGCCATTTAAGCCACATTTTTCTGTCTTAGATGGTAATGCAGTTTAAAGCATTTGCTGTAGTTGTTATATTTATGGACAATATATAAATAGAATCAGTTACATTCTTTAGACTTTAGAAAAATTCTACATGAGATGATTATTGAGATGATTATTAGATTTCAGAGAATTTATTATAGTGAAACAAACATATTACAATCTAAAAAACCTTAAAGAAATACTATACCCCCAAACAATGTAGGTAAAAAATATATTGTATAAACAAGCTCATTTGTAAAACTCTGCTTCATCTAAATAAACCATTTTCATAAAAATATACTTTTTTAGTAGTATGTGCTACTGGGTAATCCTAAATAGGGCCACCTCCTGGGATCATTGGATTCACAGTGCACACAAACAAGCCAAGGCACACATACATGCTAGGCCCCATCAGCCAATTAATGGCCAGAGTTCTGCCTTTTACTCCCACACTACTTCCTGTTACAGTTAGAGCTGCATTATTTCTGGTCATGTGATCTCTGAGGGAGCACACAGCCCATCAAAAAATGGTGGACCAAGGGAAAAGATGTAAAAGGACAATATTTACTGATATATATATATATTGCAGTTTTGCGAGATTCTTCAGTAGGTCACTTAACATAATATTAACTATCTGTTGGTTAAGTATTCATTCTCTGGGTATAGTTTACCTTTAAAGGACAACGAAAAGTGAAAAAATCACCATTAGTGATTCCAGCATCCTGGGTGCTTATGGTACATATATAGCACAAAATAACATTAGATTCTTTAATATTTCAATAAGGGAACGCTTTGAAGATGAGAGAATTATAAGATTTCAGAGAGTTTATTATAGGAAAACAAACACTGAAATGAATAGAACCATAATATGGCCCAATGCCCTGCCTTTTCATGCTGACCCAAATAATTTCTATCCAGATATCCACATTCTTCTTGTATGTTCTCTGAGTAGTTTGTATGACATACTACGACACTGCCACATAGAGCAAATGACTATTTGCAGCAGTGCAATCAGTGTCCCACCAGGGCTGGTATAGATGGTATTGTGAGGAAAGCATGAAAGTCTGGTATCTGACACCCATCAGCAACTAAAATGAAAGGAGAGGAAAATTACATGATTTCTGTGTCTTTAACATTCCAACTGGAAAGAAAAACTAACAGAACAGAGCAGTTATTTAGCATGAGGGTGTCTTTTCATCATTTTAATTTTCTGACTTACTGTACATACATGAATGATTATGATGTGAAATGTTATGTATATTAATATATTATAAACCTATGGGTCATCAGTGAACGATGTATGTGTTATGTACATAGCGCACATTTTTTATACAGTACACATACCCATACATATTACATACCCTAAGGGGCTGATTTATTAATCCACGAATCCGAATCCCGAATGGGTAAAAATCAGATAGGAAATTAACATTTTGTGACTTTTTCGTATTTTTTGCGATTTTTTCGTCACCATCGCGACTTTTTCGTGAACTGTCGCGACTTTTTCGTAGCCATTACGACTTTCGTAAATTGTCGCGAATTTTTCATAGCCATTCCGACTTTCGTGAATTGTTGCGATTTTTTCATAGCCATTACGACTCGTGAATTGTCACGACTTTTTATAGCCATTACGACTTTTGCGAATTGTCGCAACGTTTTCGTATTGAGCGCTTGAAAAATTCACAACAATTCGCGGGAAAAGTCGTGACGGCGACAAAAAAGTCGCAAAATACCGATCATTACAAAAAACGCATTCGGACGCTTTTCGGACGTTCGTGGATTAGTAAATGTGCCCCTAAGCCTGACATGGAATAGTATTTGCCAATAATATGCAGCACTGATCATACTGATGACATAACAACGCCCAGTGCTGTGACACTCTCTTATCTGCTGAGAAGTAACAGGAAACTGGTAGTTTGAAGCTGGAGAGCAAACTTGTCAGACGGCTTGTGGATGTAATTCTTTTAATTAGATCCACTATATGTTTTCCGATTAAAAGACTGGATGGTAATATATCCTTTACTATTATTAATAACATGTATTTACATGCCACCCGTAAAAATATCCTTATCCCCGAGGCCGCCACTATTCTACGCCCCCCCCCCCCGTGCGTTTTCGCGCCGTTTATGAACGTTTGGATCGGAAACATTTTTTACTTTTGGAACGCAACCACAATATTTTCGTACGACCGATAAAAGAATTTTCGTGACATTTTCGCACATCAGAAATTATTGTGGTTACTCCTAAATTTTTCCAATCGTAATTTTAACCACAAAAAAATTGTGGTTTAATGAATGTGTCTATTTTTGATTTACAAACAATTGATACTCTGAACTTGCCCTTACCATAGGTTTTTTAGAACCCTAAGGAATATATATTTATTTCCTAATACTGACCACTATATAGCACATACTATATTGTATGTATAACTTTTTAAAAAGAATATTAATACTATAGCACTGTACAAAGCACTAAACAACAGTTACACAGTATTAGTGATGACATATAATGCCCAGTAATATCACATTAGCATATCTGCTGAGCAGCAACAACATATGAGTTATTTGAAACTGGAGAGTTTATGACATCACAATGGCCAGTGCTGTGACACTCTCTTATCTGCTGAGAAGTAACAGGACACTGGTCATTTGAAGCTGGAGAGCAAACTTGTCAGACATGACTTGTTGGCTAGTCAGCAACAATCTTAAATTTCTATTCATCATTCTTTTTATTACATCTACTGTATGTTTTCCAATTAAAAGGCTGAATGGTAATGTATCCTTTATTATTACCATGTATTTACAGTGCCAAAATATTCCACAGCTCTGTACAGCAGAAGTGTTTATACATTAAACAGTTCTGCTATAGTCTAAGAATCTGATTCATCAATGTTCAAATTTGAATTTTTGACAAATTAGTAATTAAAATGAGGGTTTTCAAAACTCAAATTTTTGATATTCATTAAACACAAAAAAAAATGAACAAAACTTGAATGTAAAACTTTGGCATCTAAAAGCTTGCAAATTCATTCAGATGGGATTGGCCCAATACAAAATGTAATTATTTTTTATTTCTATTTTTTGTTAGCATTTTTAGACCCATTGAAATGATGAGTAGAATACAAATTTGATCCATTCAAGTTTTTTTCACAGTTTTATTGGATCGAGTTTCTTAGATTATAGTTTTCTTATAAATAGGCTAACATTCAAGTTTGGTAACGTTTTGAGTATATTCAGATTGAAAAAAAAATGCTAATATTCACAAATTTGAACTTTGATAAGCCTTCCCATGTTATAATTATAATTTCATATTTTTGCCTACTTCAAATATTATCAGCTTGGTTTATTTACCATAAGTTCTGTCAGTTCTTACTGTCTCAGCTTTTATTTTCAGTCTAGCCTAACATTCCTTTAATGCTTGGTTGGCTAGGTAGGCCCCCCTTGTTGGCTCCTATTTCAGCACACTTTTTAAATCAAAGTAAGAGTGCAATTACTTTGCATCTACATGTTTAGAAATGATTGATGCTTTAAACTTGCCCTTAAAGTTTTATAGGTCCCTAAGCAATACAAATGTATTTCCTAATACTGACCACTGTGCAATACATAATGTATTTTATGTATTTATCTGTAACTTTTTAAAATATTTATACTAGCATGCACATTTAAATATTTCAGTAAGGAAGCATTCAGAAGTTGATAATTTGTACATTTTAGAGAGTTTATTATAGAGAGACAAACACACTGAAATAAAAAATGCTTAATAATGCACAATACCCCCTTTTTACTTGCTAACCTAAATACATTATTTCTTAACAAACACACTATTATTGTATATTGTCTGATCATTAGTTTTCTAATTCTTCTTTACAGAGAAGTTCCATTATCGCAAGGGTAAAGCATATTTTACAGAACAGAATTGTTGTATTATATAGAACTGACAATGCTTGTTTTAACATAGATGGCTGCATTTTAAATAGCTTATGGTAGTGTATATAGCACAAAAAGCATTTAATTCTTTAATATTTCAGGGAGTGTTTAGATAAGAGGAAACAAACACATTAAAATAAAAAGCATTTAGACTGTAAGCTCTACAGGGCTGGAGTCCCCTTTTGTCTCTTTGACACTTACCTTTTAGTCTGTAACTGCACTTTATATATATATTTGTAGTTATTATTGTATTGACCCCCTGTTTGTTCTATTAAGTTATTATTTTGCTGTACGGCACTGCCGATATAAATTAGCACTATATAAATAAATATATATATATATAAATACCTAAAAAAGAACCTTAATATGGCCCGATGCCCTGTATTTTCATGCCACTTTAAATACATTATTCTTATTATAAAAAAAAAATTCTTAAATTTTCTGATCAGTAGACTGCTCTAGTGATGAGCAAAATCCTTCTGCATTTTGCCATTGGCGGAATTTTTTGCGAAATGGGCGCGTGTCCAAAAGATTTTTTTCGCCTGTTTTGCGCTAAATTCTGCCAAAGGTGTAATGCAGAAATTTGCCGTGAATCCATGTCTAGATATGGTACTATAAGGGGTGCATGGAACCATTGTTTTGTTTTTTCTCAAAACTAACATTTTCTTCTTCCTTTCTGAAGACTTGCATCTTTATCCAAGACCAACAACAGATGGATACATAGAGGAACATGGTAACTTTTCTGTGGCCTTTATCTTTGTATCTAACCTTCTCCATACAAAATAGAGCAGAGTGTTGATGCATCATTTTCATTTTCCATTATCATGTTTAAAAAGTAATAATATGAAATTACCTGCATAATTAGTTAAAAAATATTTTTTGCATCACAAAATTCATTGCTTCATTTCTCTGGCTTTATTTGAGTCCCATGAGAAAAAAAAGATTAAGAAACACTGTTAATGCCTTATGCTAAATGTTAAAATTTTAGAATTAAGGCATAAGATTTTTGCAATAAACCTTCCTGCTGTCTTTGAAAACAGAATACAGCCACATTATTGATATTTTGTATTTCAAATAAGTAGCAGTTGTGGTATCATGTTATATCAGTTTGTTCATATATATATATATATATATATATATATATACACTGTACAAATGTATGTATGTATGTTTATATTATAATTAGCACTATGTTTTCTTGTTCTGCAGATATCCTTTACAAAATAATTATTCGGGTGTTTGTTGGCTTTGGAGGTGTAATTATATTGGCATTCCTTGTAATCCTCATTAAATTGTGGTAAGTTCTTTGAACATATATCAGGTACACTTTAAGTGCTTTAGACACATGATTTGGTGTTGTAGGAGATACTTCAATACCAGTAGCTCAGAACACTGTACATAATTGGGAAAAAACATTATTGCTTTTGGTATCTGTTAAACTAGAGATCAGTCAGTCATATTGGCGGGCTCTTTGATTAACTACGATTGATTTGGAGGTAAACAAAAAAAGTGTCCTTCAGTGTCTTCCTATGTGCAGCTAGGTTTGGATAATATACAAGCTTCTTCACAATATTATTTATGTATTTGTCTTCATTGCACTTAGAGATCCTACATTAAATTGATTTTAATGGGTTTTGTGAACCTAATCATTTTTAAAACTATTTCAATTTATTCTGCAGTGATAAGGATGATAACAATCTACAAACATCTGTGAATCAGCTACAGAGTGTCCAGGTCATAAAAGGTAAAAGTATTAAAACTGTTTGGGGAACTAGTGTAGAATAAAGGGTTGCAGCATGTTGCTGTTGGGGGTTAGGAAATGATGCATTCAATATGGACAATTTGGGTTTGGGGAAAATACAGTTGGAGACTGTTGGAGACTATTTAGAAGAAGCAGATTTCAGATTATGGTAGAATAGTCATGACTAGAGAAAGTAGGAAACCAAACCCTTAGCCTATATTTATGTTAAGTATATAACATAACATAAGCTATCACCAGGACCCAATATCTTGGGAATATCCTCTTTTAGTGCTTCATTCCAACTTCTAGACAGTTGGTATGCATAGTACAGAGAACTGGCTTCTTAAAGCTCTCCTTCATCAGACAGGTTAAAAATGTTTGAAATAGTTTCCAAAACAAGGCAATTTTTAGAAAAGTACTCATCATGGGGGGGGGGGGGGGGGGGGGGGGGAGTTTACACAGCAGAAACGCCTTCATGCTAACTGTAGAATTTGTAATGAAAATAAGATAATTTGCATGAATGGATAATTAGAAGTGTTACAAGGTATATGTTCGTGTAAGAATTCATTACAATATTGCAATGTTATGTATTGAAACAGAAAATCAAGTAGAAGAGGAAGAATGTGAACAAAAAAAGAAAAGTTCTGGAAAGAAGAAATATAGGAAGAAGAGAGAAATTAACAGCAAAGAATCAGAAAATGAGGACAAATTAAAAAAGGTCAAGAAAAAATCAATGAAAGCAAAGGGAAAAAACAAAAAGAAAACAGCAGCAAAGATAAAGCATGACCTGAGGGAACAAGCAGAGATATAACTGGGTCAATGAAAGAGTAATAAATACAACAGTGCTACAAAGAATCTGACACCATGAAAATAATACAGCATGGGGCAAAAGATACTGAATTATGGCTGATGGTCACAATCATCTGTCTATTAAAAGAAAAGTATATATGCTGAGGACTCCCATACCAGTCAGTTGAACTGAAGAAGCTGCTCAGATGAGTAGTGAAACGTCTTCAATGATTACTTAACAAGTTCAGTTGTTAAGATTTATTTATACTAGATATTTGGAAGCCTGTTGTGTCACCACAACCATTGAAAACTGACTGAATTTAATTTATCATATTAAACTAGAATATATATATTATTTTATATAATAAATTGTTTCGTGAATAATTTGATTAACTGCTTGGATATATTTTCTTTGTATTTTTATTAGAGAATAGCATCCCTTTGTAAGTTCAAAGTTTTTTTTAAAGTAAATAACACTATAAATAGGATGTGTTTTTGTTAAATCATATTTATTTAGTCTTTTTTGTTGAGTTCTAATCAAGTGGATTAAACAGCAAGAGACAAAGATGTGGTGGTTGGTAGATGGTCAACACATGGGAAACAATGGATCTTTTCCTTATTCATATAAGCATACTATATACAATGTTTTCAGTAACTAGTTTGATTTCTAGTGTAAATATACATATATTTTGATCGGATGATAACATCTCTTTAATTTAAGATTAGATGAAAGTCTTTCTTCAGTAAAGAAAACCATGAATAAAATGTGTGTGAGGAGAGGGGGGCTGTAAGTCCATTGCATACAGTGATATGTGGGCAGGCCATGACCCTCTGAATGGAAATAGGCTTCCAGCCTCTCCTCTACTAGAATGGAACAAATGGGTTGTGTCTTGCCTGCATTTCACTGCATGGTGATAGACCTTGCCTTGCTTAAACCGGAAGCATGTTGGATATAACCATAAATATATGGTATCCCCACAGGGACTTTGCCTTTTTGATGCTTAATACAATATTCAGCTACTTGAAGACGTTATATTTTTCTTCATAAACAATTTATGAATAGATGTTCCTATATTATTGTCTGGCCACTTATAAGCAGTGGTGACTTTTTGGTATTTTTATGTTGAGTTGAAAACCCCAACATACTGTTCTTCGACTTTGGCTTATTCTTCCGCTTCGTCTTATTCTTAGCGCCCCCCATTTTCTAAACGCTACTCCTCCTACAGTTTTAGGGGTACAACACCCAAACTCCCCACACTTCTTCGCCCAATATCGGAGCAGGTTGCTTGTGCTTTTCTAAGCGATCCCGCCCCCTGTCTTTTTGTGGCGCCGCTCCGAACCCCCCCAATTTTCCCATTGACTTTCACAGGGAAGATTTTCAAACTGCTGCCACACTTACAGCTTTGAAGTTACAGCCCCCAAACTTGAATAACATAATCATGGAGTCACCCCGAATGAAACAGCAACATTTATTGGATGACCCCAAAGTGGGAGGGGCCAGCAACAGCCAATCAAATTTCACCCATTGACTTTAATGGGGAATCTTACAGCTTTGAGGCTACATTCCCCAAACTTGAATCACATAGTCATGGGCTCAGCCTGAATGAAAATATGATGATTGTTGGATGCCCAAAAGTGGGCGGAGCTGTGAACAGCCAATCAGATTTTACCTATTGATTTGGCAGAAATTCAACCTGCTGCCATTCTCACAGTAATAACACCGGGGTCCCCAAACTTTTTACACTTGGTCACTAGGGGACTGCAGTTTTAGATTTGAAAAGTGGGCGGAGCCACCAACAGCCAATCAAATTTTACCTATTGATTTTTATTGGTTTGATGCCAGAGTTCCCAAACTTTGCAGTCAGTCAGTCACTGGGTGACTACGCATTCAAGTATTTTTAAAAAACCGCACAGTGGGTGGGGCCAACAACAGCCAATCAAATTTTACCCATTGACTTTTATGGGAAAATTGAAACTGCTGCCAATCTTACAGCTTTGAAGCTACACTCCCCAAACTTGAATCACACAGTCATGGGCTCAGCCTGAATGAAAATATGATGATTGTTGAATGCCCAAAAGTGGGCGGAGCTGTGAACAACCAATCCGATTTTACCTATGGACTTGTGGAAATCTTACAGTAATAACATCAGGGTCCCCAAACTTTGCATGGTTAGGCACCAGGTAACTGTGGTTCAAGGTAAAAAAAAGTGGGTGGAGCCACCAACAGCCAATCAGAGTTTACCTATTGACTTTCAATGGGGAAATCCAACCTGCTGCCATTCTCAAAGAATTAACACCAGGGTCCCCAAACTTTTCACAGTTGGTCACTAGGGGACTGTATATTAATACTAAGGTCTCCAAACTTTGCAGAGCTAGTCACCTGGTAACTGCGGTTCAGAGTTAGGAAAAAGTGGGTGGAGCCACCAACAGCCAATTAGATTTTAACTATTGATTTTAAATGGGGAAATTCAACCTGCTGCCATTCTTACAGTAGTAACACCAGGGTGACTAGGGGACTGCATTTTTTAGGTTTTAAAAAGTGGGTGGAGCCACCAACAGCCAATCAGACTTCACCTATTGATTTATTTTTTTTTAAATTTAAAATGCTGCCTTTCTCACACTTTTTATGTCAAAGTTCCCAAACTTTGCAAAGTCAGTCACTGGATGACTACATATTCAGAGCTAGAACAAGTGGGAGGAGCCACCAACAGCCAATCCATTTCCACCCATTAGATTTCATTGGTTTATATTTAAACTGATTCCATTATTTAAATATTAATTCCAGGGTTGTTAAAGTTTCCAGAGTTAGTCACTGGGTAATTGCCGTTCAAAATTAAAAAAAAAAAAAAAGTGGGCGGAGCCACCAACAGCCAATAACATTTCATCTATTTACTTTCAATGGTGAAGTGTAAAATGCTGTAAAATGCCTGAGTCCCCAAAATTTGCAAACTTGGTCACTGGGGGACTGCAGTTCAAAAATAGGAAAAGTGGGTTGGGCCACTAACAGCCAATCAGATTTCATCCATTGAATTTTATTGGTTTAAATTTAAACTGCTGCCGTTCATTAACTATTAATCCTAGGGTCCCTAAACTTTGCAGAGTTAGTCACTGGGTAACTGCAATTCCAGGTTAGAAAAAGGGGGTGGAGCCACCAACCGCCAATCAGATGTCACTTGTTGACTTTCAGTGGGGAAATTTAAGTTGCTGCCATTCAGACACTATTAAAACCAGGGTCCCCAACTTTGCACAGTGGTTTTTACTATAGAACTGTGGCCCAAGGTTAGAGAAAGTGGGCAGAGCCCATTCAGTGACGTCATGTTTTTCAACCCAACATGAAGTTTGTTCTCAAATTTCCCTTTCTATTTCTATATGCTCTAATACAGTGCTGTCCAACTTCTGTGGTGCCGAGGGCCAGAATTTCTCTAGCAGACATAGTTGAGGGCCGCTAATGGAAGCTAGTCTTGACCACTCCCCTTTTTTAAACTGCACCCTCTTCAAACCACACCCATGTTATCACAATGGTGGTAGCGCAGCAAAAACCCAAATGCTTGGTCCCAAGCAACCAACATTCATATGTGAAAGAATTATATTATGTCATATTAAGACACACCCTTAAATCCATATGCCTCCTCCCCTGGGGGGTAGCACAGCAACCCCTAGCACATAATTACACACCATTTAATGGTATTTCCAACTGCTAACAAAGTCCCAGAACAAACCCCTACCAGGTTCACCTCCCACAGGCAGCATAGGGTAGGCAGAGTATGGCACACACAGGCAGCATAGGGCAGGCAGAGTATAGCACACACAGGCAGGGTAGGGCAGGCAGAGTATGGCACACACAGGCAGCATAGGGCAGGCAGAGTATGGCACACACAGACAGCATAGGGCAGGCAGAGTATAGCACACACAGGCAGCATAGGGCAGGCAGAGTATGGCACACACAGACAGCATAGGGCAGGCAGAGTATAGCACACACAGGCAGCATAGGGCAGGCAGAGTATGGCACACACAGACAGCATAGGGCAGGCAGAGTATAGCACAGTAAACGTGTTGAATTTTCAGTAGCTAAAGAGATCTCCGGGGTAATTGGTATGTACTAACTTCCTTTTGGTGTCTCTAAATTTCAGATACTTTAGTGATCCTATGCACAATGGGCATCAAACTGTTCAGTGGACCCTTGGCTTTCATACTTAATGTACCTAATGTTATGTGGGAGATATGATGCTTGAAAGTGGAATATTTGAGGCGATTTTTTAGAATTTTCATAATTTTTTATAGAAACTGCTAAATTCAATAAAGCATTGCCGTTTGGTACTTAGGAGTTGGAAGACATAGTTACCCATTTCGGATTCGGCAGAATGTGTACGTTTCAAAAATATATGGTTTCCTGGGGTAAACCTAATGTTCCAGGATTTTTGGCCTTGGAATCTAAAGTATGCCGTATTCAGCTGTAATCCTTTAATAATTTACTGCTGGGAGTTTTTGATCTATAGAAGTCAGAAATCTCCATAAAACTATACATATTAGGTATTGGCACGTTCGAGAGACATGAGGCTTTCCAAATCCAGTTGAATTTTTGTCCATAAAATAAAATATGTTTCTGGTATAAATCCCTATATCATGAAAAATAGCATTTTTTCTTTTTTTTTTGTATTTCAAGCTCTAAATCTTGTTCCAGAAGTGGAAATACACAAAAACTCAGGCAGATTTGGAAAGCTCAGGTTCTCCTGAAAAAAACAATATATAGTTTGCCTACCTAAACTTAACCCTTAAAAATCATTTAAATATTGAATAAACCCAATAGGATTGTTCTGCCCCCAATACGTTTTAATTATATCTTAGTTGGGATCAAGTACAGGTACTGTTTTATTATTAAAGAGAAAAAGGGAATCATTTTTAAAAATTAGAATTATTTGCTTATAATGGAGTCTATGGGAGATGGCTTTCCCGTAATTTGGAACTTTCTGGATAATGGGTTTCCGGACTTAACGCGTGATTCACTAAAAGGACACATATCATAATTAAGAAGTGATGTTCTTTGCGTTATGTAACTCGTGATGAGCAATTTTCTTGCGTTATTTCCCACCGCGTGCATTATTTTCTGCAGCGTACGATATATTTCGCCGCGTGCCATATTAGCGCACAATATTACACACAGAACCATTACTTTCTGAAAACTACTGTTCTGAAAACTACCATTTTCCCTGAAAACTGGAGGATGCATCACTCTAGGGCCAACACATACTTGAAAAAATACGACTGCACAGTCCATGTTGTGTTGCCAAACGCTCACGAACCACAATTTTCTTTATGTACCGCCTGCCCCAAGTAGGTATTAATATTCGCACAGACTAATGTGATATTTAGCGCGTTAAACGCTTCATATGTGTTTGTGAATCATGCGTTAGTACTATTTGTATTCACTAATTAACGCAATGCGTTAGAAATAAAGTTTTGCGATGATGCGTTTTTTTTGCGCATGTGATATGCGGATTAACGCATGCGAAATGACTTTATCGACCTTTAGTGAATCGGCCCCAATGTATTTTATATATTTTTGTGTAACTTTTTAAAATACTGATTTTAGCATGCACATTTAAATATTTCAGTTAAGAAGCATTCAGAAGATAATTTGTACATTTTAGAGCAGGGGTGGCCAGACTTTTTGCGGTCAGTAGTTGGAATCAAGTACAAGGTACTGTTTCATTATTACAGAGAAAAAGGGAATAATTTTTAAGAATTAGAATTATTTGCTTATAATGGAGTCTATGGGAGATGGCCTTCCCATAATTTGGAACTTTCTGGATAATGGGTTTCCGGATAAGGTATCCCATACCTGTACTACAATGCCAGGTAAAGCATATTTTACAGAACAGAATTGTTGTATTATATAGAACCGACAATGCTTTTTTTAACATAGATGACTGCATTTTAAGTAGCTTATGGTAGTGTATATAGCACAAAAAGCATTTAATTCTTTAATATTTCAGGGAGTGTTCAGATAAGAGGAAACAAACACATTAAAATAAAAAGCATTTAAACTGTAAGCTCTACAGGGCTGGAGTCCCCTTTTGTCTCTTTGACACGTAGCTTTTAGTTTGTAACTGCACTTTATATATATATTTGTAGTTATTATTGTATTGACCCCCTGTTTGTTCTATTAAGTTATTGTTCTGCTGTATGGTGCTGCCGACATAAATTAGCACTATATAATAAAAATATAAATACCTAAAAAAAGAACCTCAATACGGCCCAATGCCCTGTGTTTTCATGCCACTTTGAATACATTATTCTTATTATAAAAATAAAATTCTTAAATTTTCTGATCATTAGACTGCTCTAATGATGAGCAAAATTCTTACGCATATCGCCATTGGCAGAATTTTTTGCAAAATGGGTGCAAAAATTTGTTGCACGACAAAAAAAATAATAATTCCATTTGCAAACAAAAAGTGAAGAGGTGGTTGTCAACGTTATGCTTACCACCTTACTGTGACATCCCAGAGAGCTTGACACTGAAGTTCCTGTTAAAATGGAACAAAAAATGATTGCCATCAGAGAACTGACTGATTTTAATTTATCATATTAAACTAGAATATATATATATATATTATTTTATATAATAAATTGTTTCCTCAATAATTCGATTAACTGGTTGGATATATTTTCTTTGATTTTTTTATTAGACAATAGCATCCCTTTGTAAGTTCAAACTGTAAATAACACTATAAATAGAATGTGTTTTTGTTAAATCATATTTATTAAGTCTTTTTTGTTGAGTTCTAATCAAGTGAATTAAACAGCAAGAGACAAGAGGTGGTGGTTGGTAGATGGTCAACGCTTGGGAAAAATTGGATCGTTTCCTTATTCACATAAGTATACTTTATACAATATTTTGAGTAACTAGTTTGATTTAATTTTATTCTAGTGTAAATATACATCTATTTTGATTGGATGATAGCATCTCTTTAATTTAAGATTAGATGAAAGTCTTTCTTCAGTAAAGAAAACCATGAATAAAATGTGTGTGAGGAGAGGGGGGCTGTAAGTCCATTGCATACAGTGATATGTGGGCAGGCCATGACCCTCTGAATGGAAATAGGCTTCCAGCCTCTCCTCTACTAGAGTGGAACAAATGGGTTGTGGCTTGCCTGCATTTCACTGCATGGCAGCAGACATCCCGCCTCCCCTCTGAAGAGGAGGCACAGGGACCTTGCCTTGCTTAAACCGGAAGCATGATGGATATAACCATAAATATATGATATCCCCACAGGGACTTTTCCTTTTGGATGCTTAATACAATATTGAACTACTTGGGGGTCTGTAACTGCACTTTATAGATATATTTGTACTTATTGTATTGACCCCCGTGTTTGTTCTATTAAGTTATTGTTCTGCTGTACGGCACTGCCGACATAAAGTAGCACTATATAAATAAAAATATAAATACCTAAAAAAAGAACCTTAATATGGCCCAATGCCCTGTGTTTTCATGCCACTTTAAATACATTATTCTTATTATAAAAAAAAAATTCTTACATTTTCTAATCATTAGACTGCTCTAGTGATGAGCAAAATCCTTGTGCATTTTAACATTGGCGGATTTTTTTGTGAAATGGATGCAAAAATTTGTTGCATGACAAAAAAAAATTATGCACATCAAAATAATTTTGCGTGTCCAAAAGATTTTTCTCCTGTTTCGCTCTAAATTCTGCCAAAGGTGTAATGCAAAAATTCGCCATGAATCCATGTCTAGATATGGTACTATAAGGGGTGCATGGAACTATTGTTTTGTTTTTTCTCAAAACTAACATTTTCTTCTTCCTTTCCTCAGTTTCTGAAGACTCGCATCTTTATTCATGACCAACAACAGATGGATACAGAGAGGAACATGATAACTTTTCTTGGGCCATTATCTTTGTATCTAACCTTCTCCATACAAAATAGAGCAGAGTGTTGATGCATCATTTTCCATTATCATGTTTAAAAAGTAATAAT
The DNA here is from genome assembly GCF_000004195.4 of Xenopus tropicalis. Classification (NCBI taxonomy): domain Eukaryota; kingdom Metazoa; phylum Chordata; class Amphibia; order Anura; family Pipidae; genus Xenopus; species Xenopus tropicalis. Next base: position 39,642,000 of record NC_030677.2, on the reverse strand, counting down.
AGGAAATTACCTGCATAATTAGTTAAAAAACATTTTTTAGATCACAAACTTCATTGCATCATTTCTCTGGCTTTATTTGAGTTCCATGAGAAAAAAAAGATTAAGCTATAAAATTTTAGAATTAAGGCATAAGATTTTTGCAATAAACCTTCCTTCTGTCTTTGAATACAGAATACAGCCACATTATAGATATTTTGCATTTCAAATAAATAGCAGTTGTGATATCATGTTATATCAGTTTGTTCATATATATATATATATTGCAATCGACCATGTTCCCCTACCCAGGAGGGGGGCTGACCGCTCCCGTTTGCTCCTACAAAGGGAAACATTCTGGATTAAAACTTTAAATACATTATCCCCTTTTGGCCTTAATGAATATTGCTCTTTTTCCTGCTTTTTAAATCAACGCTAGATGTCTGTGGGGTTTAGATTCTAGGGCCTTTAATGTAAGGTGATGGGCCAGAATATAAATGGGAGTTTATGGCCAGTGGTATGCTCATTATAATTCTCCTTATGGTGTTTGATATTGTTTTCTCCTTGGTACAGGGTTTCTTTTAATTTTGACACATGACTGGAATGACTTGTGCCATTGGGTGTGGGTTTGTGCTTTTATCTATTTATAGCTTTGATGGTTTTTACATGTTTAAGGTCTTGACAAAGGCCCAAGATGGGGGCCGAAACGTTGACCTATTTCTCCATGTATTAAGTTTTATATATTTCAATAAAAGCTAATTTTTAAAGGATTCCCAGTGTGCACCACTATACCTGTGGACTTTATATATATATATATATATATATATATATATATATATATACAGTGGAGGAAATAATTATTTGACCCCTCACTGATTTTGTAATTTTGTCCAATGACAAAGAAATGAAAAGTCTCAGAACAGTATCATTTCAATGGTAGGTTTATTTTAACAGTGGCAGATAGCACATCAAAAGGAAAATCGAAAAAATAACTTTAAATAAAAGATAGCAACTGATTTGCATTTCATTGAGTGAAATAAGTTTTTGAACCCCTACCAACCATTAAGAGTTCTGGCTCCCACAGAGTGGTTAGACACTTCTACTCAATTAGTCAACCTCATTAAGGACACCTGTCTTAACTAGTCACCTGTATAAAAGACACCTGTCCACAGAATCAATCAATCAAGCAGACTCCAAACTCTCCAACATGGGAAAGACCAAAGAGCTGTCCAAGGATGTCAGAGACAAAATTGTAGACCTGCACAAGGCTGGAATGGGCTACAAAACCATTAGCAAGAAGCTGGGAGAGAAGGTGACAACTGTTGGTGCGATTGTTCGAAAATGGAAGGAGCACAAAATGACCATCAATCGACCTCGCTCTGGGGCTCCACGCAAGATCTCACCTCGTGGGGTGTCAATGATTCTGAGAAAGGTAAAAAAGCATCCTAGAACTACACGGGAGGAGTTAGTTAATGACCTCAAATTAGCAGGGACCACAGTCACCAAGAAAACCATTGGAAACACATTACACCGCAATGGATTAAAATCCTGCAGGGCTCGCAAGGTCCCCCTGCTCAAGAAGGCACATGTGCAGGCCCGTCTGAAGTTTGCCAATGAACACCTGAATGATTCTGTGAGTGACTGGGAGAAGGTGCTGTGGTCTGATGAGACCAAAATAGAGCTCTTTGGCATTAACTCAACTCGCTGTGTTTGGAGGAAGAAAAATGCTGCCTATGACCCCCAAAACACCGTCCCCACCGTCAAGCATGGGGGTGGAAACATTTTGCTTTGGGGGTGTTTTTCTGCTAAGGGCACAGGACAACTTATTCGCATTAACGGGAAAATGGACGGAGCCATGTATCGTGAAATCCTGAACGACAACCTCCTTCCCTCTGCCAGGAAACTGAAAATGGGTCGTGGATGGGTGTTCCAGCATGACAATGACCCAAAACATACAGCAAAGGCAACAAAGGAGTGGCTCAAGAAGAAGCACATTAAGGTCATGGAGTGGCCTGGTCAGTCTCCGGACCTTAATCCAATAGAAAACCTATGGAGGGAGCTCAAGCTCAGAGTTGCACAGAGACAGCCTCGAAACCTTAGGGATTTAGAGATGATCTGCAAAGAGGAGTGGACCAACATTCCTCCTAAAATGTGCGCAAACTTGGTCATCAATTACAAGAAACGTTTGACCTCTGTGCTTGCAAACAAGGGTTTTTCCACTAAGTATTAAGTCTTTTTTTGTTAGAGGGTTCAAAAACTTATTTCACTCAATGAAATGCAAATCAGTTGCTATCTTTTATTTAAAGTTATTTTTTCGATTTTCCTTTTGATGTGCTATCTGCCACTGTTAAAATAAACCTACCATTGAAATGATACTGTTCTGAGACTTTTCATTTCTTTGTCATTGGACAAAATTACAAAATCAGTGAGGGGTCAAATAATTATTTCCTCCACTGTATGTGGGCAGGCCATGACCCTCTGAATGGAAATAGGCTTCCAGCCTCTCCTCTACTAGAATGGAACAAATGGGTTGTGGCTTGCCTGCATTTCACTGCATGGCAATAGACATCCTGCCTCCCCTCTCAAGAGGAGGCACAGGGACCTTGTCTTGCTTAAACTGGAAGCATGTTGGCTATAACACTTGGATTTGGTATCTCCACAGGGACTTAATGAAACTTTGCCTTTTGGATGCTTAATACAAATTGAACTACTTGCAGATGTTATATTTTTCTTCATAAACAATTTATGAATAAATGTTCTTATATTATTGTCTGGCCACTTATCAGCAGTGGTGACTTTTTGGTATTTTTCTATATGTTCTACTACATTGTTATTGAGTGGGCTGATCGCTAAATGCTTTTGCTTTTTTTGTTTCATTTTTTGCTGTTTCTTTGTATAGTTTGTTTTGCACAATCCATTGCCAGCAAATAGCATCATACACATTGCTTACCTACCTATCATTTTTGGTACCAAGAAACTGTGGGGGGCTATAAAAAATGTTTGGCATGGTGGGGGTAGAAATGTCAAGCTTATAAAAGACTTATACAAGACCACTGGTGATGTGATTGCTGTTATCCTTATTCTTTATTGATTTATATAATTTTTAGAGGCATCTGGGTTGTCATTGTGTCTACAGTGTGCACCTTTAGGACTATAGGAAAAGATGTCAAAGGAAAGATTACTTTAGTAGCATTTTTCAGTGGACAGAGAAACATCCACTGGTGTAGTAGGGCTTGGAACTCAGATTCCCTGTCCCATGGAACTTACCCCAGCAAGTGTCCCCACCTCTGAAAGTTGTTTCTGTAGCAACAGAGCAACTCCCCCCCCCCCCCCAGCCAATTGTTGCTATTCTAGGACAGGAGTCCTGGAATCTTGTCCACCTTTCCTCCTCCCGCGTTCTCCAAACTTCCTGCACCCTTTTTTCTGTATGGAATATATCTACAGGGCAGTAAGCAAGCAGGCAGGCAGCCGGGGCCTCTGGGGCAGCACTGTATTTAGGTTCGGTGCAACCCTAGGCCACCTAAATGCGCCTCTAATTGTGGAAGTGATGTCATTAATGTGTGCGCATGACATCACATCTCTGCATATGATTCTGGCAGAAGTGACATCATATGTGCCCACGCTCTGGAATAGAACCCTCACTCCCCTTACCAGCTCCACTGTTGGATTTGGCCAGTGACATCTGGCAGCTGGGAAGTATTTCTATATTATATTGAAATTGATTATATAGGCACCCCCTCTAACCCTATTGCCCTCGGCACAGGCCCTTGGGTGCCTATATATACATATGGCCTTGCCCTGGGGTAGCAGGCCTTGTGGGCCACAAAGGACAGCATGGCTGTAAGCGCATGCTCGGAATCTGGCTGGGCACTGGGGAAAAACCTGGTGAGCCCCGCAGTCCACGCCAGCCGGGGCACACACCATGTGCTGGCAAATGTGGCTGGTGGTGCTACTCCTTATCATCAAGGCAAGTGTGTATGAAGTATAGAAGAGTGGGTTAGCATTGTAATAGGACCTTGCTAATAGGGAGGGGGCTCCTAGGCAGCAACCCCAGTGGGCCCCTTGCACCCCAGTCCAACACTGCAATGCTGGGTCCCTACAATGCTTATTGCATTCCATTAAATCTACTGGTAGCCAATTGGAACTGCTATGCACGTTAATAAGCACAGCCAGGCAAATCAGCAAATGCGTCCATCTAAAGGTGTTTTCACTTGTATAAAAATATAAACTATATTTATAGACCTTTGACAACATTGATTTCTTTATGTTTTGTGACTACGGAGAGCCTTGTTTTCGAAGGAACAGGAGTCACAACCTTTTTTTCCGTCCACACTAAACCCTTTATCCCAACCCCTCTGAAGCCTAAGCCCATGGTTTCCCAGGCTGCCACCCAATTCTGGCCTCTGCTCCCCCGTACAGTTACGCCACTAACCAAAACAGGGTGGATACTTTCATAAAATCATGTTTTAGATCCATAAGTATCACTTATTATATATAATTGAGCCGAAGTTTAAAAAAAACACCCTAACTCTTATGTGAGTGCGCTCAGATTTGCCGCTCTGTATACTTGAGGTCCCTACATAACAGGACACGAAGTAGAAAGTAACTAGTTTGATCAGTGACGCGGCGTTAGTGCGACTCTGTTGTGACACGTCATCAGCTACTGCCGCTCAACGTGTAGCTGTCAGTGAGAAGAAGGGTTCTGTTTGTGCGTTCCAATGGCCGCGGCTCCGGGGTTGGCGGCTTTCTGCCGGAAGGTATGGGAGCCGGTGGTGGCGAAAGCCCGCAGAGCTGTGGTGTTCATCGACCAGCCTTGCGCCGAGGTGCTGCACTGGTGCGGGGGGGCAGAACTACTGCTTGCGGCGGGGGCTTTGAATGTAAAGGAATTCTCCAGCTTCGAGTCCGGCGGCTCCAAGCAGCCCAAAGCTTTGTTCGTGGTGAGCTGCCCGCTGCGTGGCCGGGCTTTGGAGGTGATTAAGGACGTAGTGAGCCAGAGCTCCTTCCAATACTGCATAGTGGTGACAGCTGTGAGCCCGTCTGAAGCTGCCGATGCCCGAACCCTATGTGAGCAGATGGAGGACAAGCTGTGCGAATGGATGGGAAACATGAACTTTACAGCGGAGGTGATGTGGGCTCCCCTGATGCTGGCCCCTCTGTCCCCCCACCTGTTAGTAGCCCCAGCTTTCTCTTCCCTATTCCCTCTCCTGCCATCCCAAGACCTGCACACACTAAACCTCGGCCGAGCAGACAAAAAGAGGTTCCCAGGACTTGGAGATGTGGATCTTCCCTCCATGCCCCAGGAGCTCCAGCTGCACATAAGAAACCTGCTGTCAGGGCTCAACCAGTTCTTGGAAGGCATAGGTGTGCGGGAGGAGTGCTACTCAGTGGGGCATCTCAGCCGGATTATTGCTGGAGAGCTGGCTAATTACCCCCTGGCTAAGAACCGCAGGAAAACTGCCCAGAGCAAAGCCTCCCTGGTCTTCATTGACAGGACTATGGACTTGGCTGGTATGGGAACAATCTCCAGACTTTTCTTTTTGGGTCTTAAAGTTTTCTCGCTAAAGAATTTGTTTTTATTTGATTCATTAGATTTGCTAAATAAAATTAAATATCTATGTCTTGATTGTAAAATTAGTTTTTATTGTGATAAATTCTATTGTGTAAGACCCAATGACATGTTATTTCTCGCTGATCACTAAGATCATTCTAAATTAGATTACCTTATGAGTATTAACAGCAGGCATTTCCACCTTTTGTTCTTTATCTGTTGATGATGTATAACACCCAAAGCTAAAGGGGAAGTAATAGGTCAAAAAGAGGAGGTTTATGGTTTAATATATATGTAACTCAAAGCTTCCCTCTATATCTTAGGATCTGTGCTTCTAGTAAGATGCCTGTTGCCCTAGCTCAGTCATTGCTTGGATGGTGTAGGTGTGCTTTAGAAGTGATGCTCTGGTCTAACAAAGCAGGAGTGCTAAACAACTTTCCTAGTAAGAAACCTGGCAGTCAGGCTAGTCTGTCTAATGCTTTGCATGACTATGATACAGCTAGGTAGGAGTTTGGACCAACCGGCAGTGCCTTAACATGTATGGCGACCATCTCAAGCTTTCATTTTGCTTATTGTTGCATTTTTATCTATAGCGAGACTGCCTGGTAAACTAAATGTGACTGCCTAGTGTTTTTTATTGATTAAGAAAATACTGATAGGTTAAAATCTCCTGTTTTTATGAATTATTTACAGTATGTGTCATCTGTGTTAGAAATAGAAATGGGGGCATATTTATTTAAAATTGAAACTAGAGCTCCCCACTATCAAATTCTTCTTCTCTTTTATTCACCTTTGCATATTATGTACCTAAAAATACCATCCAATGGAATTTCTAAGGATGCACCGAATCCAGGATTTGCCAAGATTCGTCCTTTTTTTTAGCAGGGTTCGGATTTGGCTGAATCCATGGTCCTGGCCGGACCGAATCCTTAAAATTATGTTACTTTTCAGGATTAGACTTTGTTTCAGGATTTGGCCAAATCTTTCACGAAGGATTCAGGGTTCCGCCGAATCCCAAAATAGTGCATTTGGTGCATCCCTAGGAGTTTCACTTTGGCAGACTGTGGCAAGCTCTAGTTTCACTCTTTAATAGAGTCTTACCTTTCACTAGGGGGTGAACAGTGCCTTTTAACAAGATGTTATAGTTATATGTTGGCAATGAGCTGTGACGAGCTCTGGTTTCACTCTGATAAATAGTACCTTCATTTTTACTAGGGGCAAATGATGCTTTTTAGGGAGCAGATATAATTAAACTTCCAGTTTTCTCTGGCGTTCACAATTTCTTCCAGTTGAGGCATTGACTCCCAATCGGACTTTTCGGTTTATGTTATGTTATCTGGGGGCTGGTAATTTTAGCATCTGTATTTGCACTGAGACCTAAGTATTGCCACAGTTATGGTACCTGCATCAGACCCACAAAAATATATCATGGCACCACGGTAGTCAGTGGCTGACTGAATGTATTGTCATTTTCAATGTATTTTATAAGTATAACCCAAATTAATATTCCTTGGAAAAATAGCTACTAGAATGCACTAGACTAGAAGCATTGATATAAATACTTAAACTCATGTGTGAACCAGAAAATATTATTTGATTATTTTGTAATGGTAGATGTGTCTGTGGTTGAGCAGTGGCGGGTGGGTGTTTGTCCCAATGGGCACATAAATGGAGAGCTTGCCCATGTAGATATCTGATACAAGGGCACTGTATCTATTAGAGCATGCAGAAGAGAATGCCAAAAGCAATGGTATATAAAATTAACAGAAAATAATACTGTTGCTGCAAACAAAATAACCCCACATGCATTGTAAGCAACATTGGCCACTGCCTGTGTTAAATGCCCCATGAAAGTAATGTAAACAAAGTAAGTTAGCTTCTTGTACCAGTTCTCTTGTATGCAGAAACGTGTGCTTCTTAGGGGCACATTTACTTACCCACGAACGGGCCGAATGTGTCCGATTGCGTTTTTCGTAATGATCGGTATGTTGCGATTTTTTCGGAAAATTGTCGCGACTTACCAATACGATTTGCGCGAAAAAACGCGAGTTTTTCGTAGCCATTCCGTAAGTTGCGCAAAATCTGGCGATTTTTTCGTAGCGTTAAAACTTGCGCGAAAAGTTGCGATTTTTTCGTAGCGTTAAAACTTGCGCGAAAAGTTGCGATTTTTTCGTAGCGTTAAAACTTGCGCGAAACGTCGCGCCTTGTAAGTTTTAACGCTACGAAAAAGGCGCAACTTTTCGCGCAAGTTTTAACGCTACAAAAAAAAAACCGCCAGATTTTGCTCAACTTTCGGAATGGCTACGAAAAACTTGCGTTTTTTCGCGCAAATCGTATTGGTAACGAAAAAGTCGCGACAATTTCCGAAAAGTCATAAAGGCGCCGAAAAAATCGCAAAAAATACTAAAAAGTCGCAAAATGTTCGTTTTCAAATCGGAATTTTTCCAATTCGGTTCGGATTCGTGTCTTAGTAAATGTGCCCCTTAGTGTTCAGTTGCAGAGCACTTGTGTCAAGGAATAACAGTGCAACCTCCAACTTACATTTTTATCTGAATCTGGAGCAATGATTAGTGCTGCAAGTGCAGTCCATTCCTGTGCTTAATGCCTGCCTAAATAACATGCAAGCTAGGGGCCTCCAACAGGACACCCATGTACCACCCTAGCCTGCTCTTCATGAATGCATTTCTGCTATATGCAGGCAGCACTTTATGCATTGGAGAGGTGCAGTTGCTTCCTTGAGTGCAAAGCACTGGAGTCCAATAAAGCATGCCCTGTCAGCTACTGAAAACATGGATTCATACCTGGAACTTCTCAAAGGTTCATCTACAAACAAAGTACTTTGTGCAAAGTATGAAAACTAAACTCACATTTTTTTTAACAATATTGCAGCATGTTTTCCCAGAATTCCAGCATTATTACAGACAACTGCTAAATAGCCATATTTTACATATAGTATTTGTGTTTGGCAAAAGTATATAAACATTTGCTTTCAGAAATTGGTGTGCCCCACTTGGACAACAACAATTGTAACTAATCCTTTCCCATAACTCTTGATTAGTCCTGTAAATATGCTTGGCATTTTGTTACATTCCTTACAGAACAGTTTTAACTTGGGGATGTTGGAGGGCTTTCTTGCATATCTTGCCCACTTCAGCTTCCTCCACAACATTTCTACAGGATAAAGGTCAGGACTTGTCCATTCCATTTCAGAATTCATAGTTCTGTTCATAGCCAAAACCATGATACTTTCACACCATGTTTCACAGATGGGATAAGGTTCTTATTCTGCAATGTAGTATTGCCTTTCACCAAACATAATGCGTTTCATATAAGCCAAAAATGTCCAAATGTTTGTTTTGGTCTTGCAAATCATTCTTCCAATAACCTTCTGACTTACCTACACAGTCTTTAGCAAACTGTAGGCAGGAAGTAATGTTCTTTTTGAGCAAGAGTGCCTTTCTCCTCACAGCCCTTTCACGTGCACCATTGTTGTTCAGTGTTCTCTTGATGGAGGACACTGACATTCACCAGTGCTAGAGAGGCCTTTAGTTCTTAGACATTAACCGTGGGTTTGTTGAGTATTACACACACACACACCACTCCTGGCGAGGGTTATATTGGTGCTGAATTTGCTCTATTTGAGCATGATCTGCCTGACAGTGAACTGGTGGGCTACAGACTCTATAGAAGTAGTTTTGTAACCTTTTCCAGCCTTGTGAGCATCAATAACTATTTTCAGGTTGTCCTTAGATATTGTCATGACACACTTCCACAAACCTGTGTTGTTAAAGGGCACCTATCATTCCTTTCCCCATCATAGAGCCTGCACTCCGGTTGGGGGTAGCAATAGTTTTTGTTTTGCTTTTTCAAAAAACACCCCCCACAGTGCTAGGCTGCCCACACCAGGAGAGAGTTCTCGGTCTGAGTGGCCATGTTATTAAGCGTGCATGCGCATAATTAGCACTACTTCCCACTCACTCGTGTGGTGTAGAAGCATTGGATGTGAGTTATCTATGTCACACGTGCATAATGAGTGAGTTTTGGCACTCGCTCATTATGTGCAAGTGTGTGGCACAACATGGCTGCCTGCCTGCCTGCCCTGGGGGCTCCCCCAGGGGGTGGGTAGTTTGTCACTGTAGGGGCAATTTAAAAAAACAAAACAAACTATTGTTTCCCCCAACTTGCATGCAGGCTCTATTAGTCTGCACCTCTGGTGGGGGAAGCAGTTTTAGGGTAATAGGTGCCCTTTAAGATTAGACTTAGATAGGGAAGAGTCTAAATTCTGTTCCTTAAATAAGACAAGGCCTCCTCTACTGACATTTGATTATTATCCTATTGATTAAAATACCTGACTCTAATTACCTTTATGTGAACTGAGAATCCCAGAGGTGCACGTACTTTTGCCACATGCAAATAATTTAACTTTAGATCAACTTCCTCAATAAATGAATAAACAAGGATTATATTTTTGACTCTTAATTATTTAATTGAGTTGGCATTATCTAGTTACAGGACTTGAAAACAGATTGCAGAAATGTTGGGAATTCAAAAAGGTTTCTAACAATTTAAGCACCGCTGTATATCTGGCAATAGCATTGGTAAAGGCGACATCTAGGATAAAATAAAATAAAATAAATTACTTCTAGGTAATTATGAATAATATATGGTGCTGGTTTCACTTTGGGCTTTTGAGCTCCCTATAGATCCTCTCAGGTCCCTGTCCGTGTTTCAAATGAGGGGTGGGCGTGTTCTAATGGTCCCTGGCAGTTGCACAGTATGAGGGGGATAGCCAATCACAGCCCTGCATTTACACAAGTCAGGCTTCAGTTCCCTATCAGGTCAGCCCAGCTGCTGATTGGTTCCTATTCTATAGCGCCGGCCCCCCTGCACAGCCTGGGAAAGGAGGTAGCAGGAAATAAAACAGGTATGTGGAACTAGTGGGGTTTTTGGAGAAATTTTCAATAAATCAACCCAAAATTCCTCTTTTTAAAGCACATTTCTTCTATATTTAGATGAATACAATTCATCGGCACAATATTGTTCTTCACACAGCATGTCCGCTTTAATAGTATTTAATTCTAATTCCCATCACTTAGTTCAGGTCAGAGTCAGAGTTTTAGTATTCAGTAAAATAATCAACCAAGAGATATTTACAAGAGATATTTATTAAAGGAGAAGGAAAGGCAAAGTCACTTGGGGGTGCCAAAATGTTAGGCCTCCTTCCTGTAGCGCCGCGCGCGCATGCGCAGTAGAGTGAATAGTGGAACTTTAACAGAGAAGTCGGCTTTTCACTCTACTGCGCATGCGCCGACCGCTGGCATTTTCGGAAAGGGAAGCCGGAAGGAGGAAGCGCATCGCTACAGGTACCCCGGGCTGGTGCTGTTTTCTCAGAACAGGGGCACCAGCCCGGGGTACAAGGTAAGAGATTAAAGTCACTTGGGGGTGCCTAACATTTTGGCAAGTGACTTTGCCTTTCCTTCTCCTTTCAGAAATGTATTTCTTTCAACACCAGACAAATGCTTACAATTACACCCTTATTTTATAAGGTTCTCAGACTTAACCCATTAAAGTTAATGTGACATATCAGGTGGCAAAAAATTTCCGGGCGTGAACAGTTTTGTGAAATTATGATTTAAAGGAGAAAAAAACCCTTCCCCAAACCTCCCATTCTGCAGCATCTGTTACAATAAAAAGAATCCCTATATGTCAGTTTGCCATAAACATACACAGTGGAGTTCACAGGCTCCTTTTTTTCCCTTTAGAGATTTTTTTCTATCAGTTTGGCGACACTTAGGGGCATATTTATAAACCAGTGATGTGCCCCATAGCAACCAATCAGCAATAAGATTTGAACGGTCACGGAGGACAAAAGACAAAGATCTGTTTGGTGGCTATGAGCAACATCACCATTCTCCAATGTTAATAAAGACACCCTGTTAGCCAACAGGAGAGTGAGCAGTTAAAGCTAGATCCAGGATCAGCTTTAAGTATATGTAAACTCTGCTTCACACCTCTTTTAATGCTTTCCAATTCACTAAAAATGTTCAGAGGTATCAAATAAATAAAAATGGGAATACCCTTGGAATAATTATAGTGGATGCCCTGCTGCCTCAAAGGGCTGTATAAACTAACCACACCACTTCCAAGAAAGCACTCTGCTTATAGCGTGTGCTAAGGGGTTTCCCCAAAAAGTTTGCTGGGATCCCACAATAAATAAACATGTTACCCTTAGCACATTGCTGTAAGGGAAGTGCTTCCTTGGAACTGATGTGGTCTAAATATTTCCATAAAATAATTACAGTACACAGTTTCAATATGTTTGATTTTACATGGTGTACCGTGCAAATGGTCAATGTATTCCCAATGCTGTTTGCTGCTAGGGCTTGGGCAAGTGCCAGAATGATTGTCTAGTAACAGTAGATGATGCTGTTATTTACTCACAGAGAATAATGTTCTGCCTGCAGGAGAAGTTATGTGCTGCTGTAAAAAAATATTTTATTGACTGTTGCTTTACATACACTATAAATACATAAAATTGTATAAAATTATGGCATTGGGTTTACTGTCCCATAATCTGTGCTTGTGACCAGCTGCCATTGCTGGGACTTGTTTACTACAGTAAACAGTAGGATCACGTCTAATTGTTGATTGGTTGCTGTGGATTACTGCACTAAGGCAGCTTTGCCAAATGAGGCCTACCATGTTCAAAGTCCTTCATTTGTCGCCTGCGTTAAATCTGTGCAGGCAACAAATGTCCCAAATACGTCTGGGGAAATGCCTTCCCTCATGTAAACTGTATTTACAAGAGTACTGTGTTTTACTTGCCTAATTAGGCACCATGCATATAAGTGATCCAAATTCGTTAGCCTGAAGCAGAGGTTCTTATCAGATTGGGTTACCCTAATACACAATTTATGAAGTGAGCAATTGGACAAAGAAAGTGATTTGGTTCAGCTCCAGTCAAATATAAACCCCTGCTCTTATCCATCTGTCAAATAGACACTGGTGCTAGATAAACTCTTACAGTGTGATATAGTAGTTATATCTTTTTCAGAACCCAAAACCCGGTTTAGGACCAGTTGTGCAGTATAAAATGTCACAGTATTCAGGGGGGTAAGGTACACCCAACTTTAAACAGCAGGGGACCCAGCTTTGAGTCTTGTTCCTTAGGTTGAGAAAGCCTGTTTTAGATTTGAATTGGTGACCAGGCTTGTTGAGGTGCTACTGGAGAAATGAGAGGGTCTCCTAACCTGCCATTATAATCTGATCATTGGTCCAGTGCATCTGCTTTGTACCTTTTATTACATTGTACATACATGCACATTATTAACATCGTATGTGAGTGCTGGATCAGTATAGATACTTGTATAGCATTTTTCCATCTGCTGGAGGTTTTGTCCTACTGTGCTTGATTTGCTCTGGACTGTACTCTGTAGTAGATTTTTATTGAAGCCTCTTAACACTTAAATGGGGAACCCCACCCAAACACAACTTGAGCTTTTTGAAAAGAAATGTATGCATCAATTAAAAATATGTAGCCTTTTCATGATTTTTTTTATCATAAGCTTTAGAACAGTTACCTAAGCCTGGGCCCCTGTTCTCCTGCTGATCTGGCTGGCAACTTTGACACTCAAAAACAAAGTAAATCCCAGCAACATGGGACATCACAGTGCCATGTATTGTGGGTTATGTAGTTCCTACATGCTGTCTATAAGCTGCAGAGAATTTGTTGCAATTTTTAACGTCAATGTTTTAGTTCCCTCCTCCCCTGCCAGGATTTCAAATATACATAAATAGAAGAACTGGATTTCAGCATTTACAGTAAAATGGTAGTTATGTATTCTTTTCGAAGCTGTAGTTGCCCTTTAACTTTTTGCCCAGGTGACCCAGATTGTTTGTGATTAGCAACCAATTTGTATTTGTTTAAAACTCAGTTGGATACTTACCCAAACCCTGATCAATGGCTTCCACATAGGCAGAATTTTGTTTGCGTGTCTAGAATATAAACCCCTTTCCGTGCATGAGAGTACGTTATTGGCCTTAAGAGCAGCGTGTAGCTACCAGGTTAGGTACTGTTATGCTTAAAGTATTTTCCATCTCTGATTTAACAAAATTGATGCCCTTTAATGTACAGTATAATGAGCCTGTTTATTATTGTAACTAAGGTGCATTACTTATCCCAAATGATTTTCATCTGTCATGTCTTTGCCTGTAGTCATTTAAGGAGTGCCAACAATCTGGCTTTCATTTTACCACTTTATATAATATATGTTCATCTTCCCAGAGTGCTGGAGCTTCTTTCATGCTAACGAGATAATAGCTAATCTTGTAGTTTACTAGTTAATGCTTGTACAAAAAAAAAAAAACTCTATTTCAAGCCTTTTTAGAACATAGATAAAAGTAAAGAATACTTAAAGTGCAAAACTTAACCCCCTACATATGATTTCAACTCTTACCACATTTTACCACATATAGCCCCCTCCCCAACCACTACCACTTACCATGAGGTCCTTAATACATTTGTTTTCTCTTCTTGCAGAGTTGCACAGCAGTGTTGGTGGCTGCCATCTTTGGCTTCGTCATAACTGGTTTTAGGCTTCTTGGTGGTAGTCTTCATTTAAGACAAACATACTGGAAGACAGAGCCACATTGCTTGCCTTGTTTGATGAAGAAGCCAAAACCAAATGTACTGAGACCACTAATCCCTGCTGCAAAACTTTGGTTTTATTTTAAATGCATGTGGCGTACTTTGAAACTGACATGTTGCCATTTTTATTGTATTGCAAATGCAATGATGTTAGAGTTGGGAAGTCCATAAAACACATATATAGAAGGCTATGCTATAGATATTAACTTTTCTATTGTTAATTACAATACTAATGTAAATTTCTCTAGGAGCTGTTGGTCACCATGGAGATAACCTAGTGGAGAAAATTATATCTATGCTTCCACATCTTCCTGGGCATGCAAACGATGTGATGGTTAATATGGAGGAACTGGCAGCTCTGCACAGCGATGGTGAACTGGAAGGAATACTGGCACCTGGATGCCTGGCACAACCAAAGTATGCATAGCTTTCACATACTATACTTAATCGTAGAACACTGATATACAAATTAAGTTTTACTTCAACTGTTCAACAGTTTTTAATGTATGCTTAGGTAGTAGTACAGGTATGGGACCTGTTATCCAGAATGTTCAGGACTTGGGGATTGCCAGATAAGGGATATTGCTGTAATTTTGCTCTCCATACCTTATTGCCCCCAATAAGTATTCATTATATTTCAGTTGGCATCAAGTACAAGGTACTATTTTATTTTTACAGAGAAAAGGAAATAAAATTATATATATAAAAATGTGAATTATTCCGCATAATGGATCCCATACCTGTACTTTAATACTCTTTTAATTGTCCAAGTGCATGTGTGTACAAGCCAAAATGCAGAATACAAAAGCAAGCAGATGGAGAACAGCAGATTTTTATGAACATTTCTTTTGTTCCAAGTGCATATACTGTATATGTTTTAATCAATACTTGTTAGCTGCAGAACATTGGGTTTCTAAGGAATTTGATTTCTTATGATTTACCCACATTAACTAGGTACTCTGGGTAAAGTCTGCCTTCACCATGATCTTTTTTGACTGTTAGGGCTGTGACACACGGGGCGATTAGAAGCCGCACGACAAATATCCCCAAAATGCCATCCCACCGACTAGAATGTAAATCGCTGGTGGCATGGCATACGCGGTGCAACAATTTGCGGAAGTTTCCTTGAGAGGAAACTTCGCCGTTGTGTCACAGCTCTAATAATGTGGATGTTATTCATACATATCATTGTACTAACACAGTTTTGTCATCAGACTGGAAGTTCTGTGCCTCTCCTTAGGCATTGGGTGTATTTTGTTCCAAAGAATTTTGGGAAGAATTTTTTTTTCATGTTTTCATAATTATATGTCCTTTAATAACCTTGGTCAAATCTCCTTATTGTGCTAAAATTAATCCATTATGAAACCCCCCAAAGCCTCCTTTCTCTATCCCAGTGTTAAATAAGCTGTTATTCAAATAAAATAGTAGCCAGATAATTTATAGGTTGCACGTATTCCTGGCATTTTTTCCACCGTGCTACAGCTGTTTAATAAGAACAATAAATACTATCTGCATCATTTCTTTGTGTGCCTGGATTAGGGTGCTGAAATTTTGGCTGCTGAGCATTGCTACTGTGCCATAGTTTGCATATTTTACACCTCAGAATAATAAGCCATGGCTTATCAGGGATCTCTTCCTTGCTGGGCCTGATAGTTAGCAGTCACTACAACAGCAGCATGCATGGACAAAGCCAAGGATATATTTTATTTCGAAAAGCCATTTGCTTACTTATGCTTGTACTTGAGTTCATCACTTTACTTGAGAATCCAAATTCCATTGCCCATTTTACTCTTAAAGCACCAGTACATAATGAACCGAAGGAAACTGTAACACATATACAATAGGATGCATAACATTAATCACCATAACTGAGCTATATTACCCAGCATTATATTTACATAAATGTTACTACTCGCAGACTTTTGTTATGCTGTGCTCCGTTATATGGATGACATGATTTGTACATATTTTCAACACGACAGCTGTGTTTTACATTTAATGTATATGCAGGTAAATATTTGTGGGTCAGTTGTTTGGGGAAACAAAATTTACTGTGTGTTTAGAACTTGACACTGTGTACATGTTCATGTGTGGTAAATCTTTCCAAAACAGACATGAGCCGGAGCCTATTGGTGATTGTTTTTCAAAAAAAGTAAGGAGAAATAAACTGTTAACTCTTCAGGACTGATGCCTCCTTACAGCTGTGTCGTGACTTTCTCAGCACTTATGTATTTAATCAGTTAGTATTTAGTGAACCCTGTGTGTTTTTGTAAAGCATTGTGTACCCCTGTCGGATATAAAATGGCAACATTTTATTATAATCTTTATGTAGCCAGATGTAAAGGAGCCTTACATCTTACATGGCAATACTGTGCATATAATTCTGTGCAGTAAATGCTGCATCATGGCTTGTTGGCTAGGACAGCCAAAAGGTGTGAGGTTCAATATAGTGGTATAAATAGCAGTTACTTGGCCCCACAGTAAAGATCTTTTAGGTGGTTTTTATTTTTGCTTCATACTGTATATTAAAATTGATTAGTATTCAGGACTCCTACCAGTTGCCTGTACTTCTGCCAAGCCAATAAATACTAGCCCAGCTGTTTCTTCTCTTCCTCCAGAAATGTTACTTCTGCCCTTTATAAACATTGGTTTAGCATCTGACATTTTATCTCCCAGCTTTTTCTGGCAGCATTAATTATATATTTTTAAGGATCATTAATACAATCTTGATATTATAATTGACCTTTCTGTAATTTTTCTTTCTTTTTCTTGCCCCTATAACAATTTCAGCAGCTGACAGTTTTAACTATGATTCAAGAGAGTATGTTACACTGTTATTACAAAATGGGGAAACCTTTCAAAAATGGGTTAAAGAACGGGTCCAGTTTTCTAAAGCACAGTTCTCATTCTTAACCTTCTTATTCCCCTCTTCTTACAAATACCCCCTTGTATCCACAAAAAGAACACTCTTAGATCAGCCTATCTGTTGCTTAACTAATGTAATGACAGCAAACCAACATTGCACAGAAGTGTCTGTATAGGAAGTCTCATTGTTAAACTCACTACATACTGTATTGGTGCTCTGCTTCAGTGAAAGGGGGGCATATATATATACTTATAATATAAACTTGCTTTATTGAGCACTTTTGTCATTTGCATCATTTTTTTTTATATTTCATTATATTAGATGTTTTTATGCTGCTCATATAATGAATGTATTAAAGGAATATCCTCTGCTGCTCTGCCTAACAAACAGTACATGCACGTGTATCTACATATTGGTCTATGCATCCCCAATCGTACATCACACACATTTGCATAATAAGTGAATTAGGGTACTCGGTTATTATGCACATGCTTGAGGTCCAACATGGCTGCCCACTCAAGGAACTGCCTCCCAGTGCAGAGGCTTAATCACTTACTAGGGCATTTTCTTCACAAATATAATTTTTTCCTTCACCTTTAGTCCAAGTTTTATCAGCCCACACCTCTAGTGGGGAAGCAGTTTTAAAGCGACAGGTGCCCTTTAATTAAACTTTTGCCATTCTCTCCAGCCAACACAGGCAGAACAGCAGGGGGAATTCCTATTACACACCAGAAGGGCCCCTTGAAGGGCACCGTAGCTCGCCATACAAGCAACAATAACAGAACTAAACATCCCTGTGCCCGGGTGCAGGGCATGCAGCCGGGCCCCCCACCCCTCCTCTGGACACATTTTTTAGTGGCAAATTTGCACAGGTATGAGCATCCAATGGGCCCCGAGGGGGTGCGGACCTGGTGCACCCCCGTTAGTTCCTCCACTGACAAGCCCTGATAAAATCGTACAAAACCTAGTTTGGTAAGATTTTCAGATCGAGTGTGGCTTATCGTCCAAATAATTTTTGTACCATGGCGATCGGTCATTTAGTCGAGCCCAGGTTAAAAAATTTTGGTCAGGTAACGATAAAATCTGTGCATGTGATGTGTATCGTACTATATCCTTGGGGGACCTACAATGCAGAAGTCACTTTCATATGATTGGTATCTGCCAACTATTTCATGTTCAGAACATCCTCCGATTTGTTATTTTTAGGGCTTTATTCTACAATTTCACTCTTAGGGGCACATTTACTAATCCACAAACGTCCGAAAAGCGTCCGAATGCGTTTTTTTCGTAATGATCGGTATTTTGCGACTTGTCGCGAATTTTTCGAGCGCTCAATACGAAAAAATCGTGACAATTTGCGAAAGTCGTAATGGCTATGCAGAAGTCGCGACAATTCACGAAAGTCATAATGGCTATGCAAAAGTCACAACAATTCACGAAAGTCATAATGGCTATGCAAAAGTCGCAACAATTCACGAAAGTCATAATGGCTATGCAAAAGTCACAACAATTCACGAAAGTCGTAATGGCTATGCAGAAGTCGCGACAATTCACGAAAGTCATAATGGCTATGCAAAAGTCACAACAATTCACGAAAGTCGTAATGGCTATGCAGAAGTCGCGACAATTCACGAAAGTCATAATGGCTATGCAAAAGTCACAACAATTCACGAAAGTCATAATGGCTATGCAAAAGACGCGACAATTAACGAAAGTCATAATGGCTATGCAAAAGTCGCGTCAATTCACGAAAGTCATAATGGCTATGCAAAAGTCGCGACAATTCACGAAAGTCATAATGGCTATGAAAAAGTCGCGACAATTCGCGCAAGTCGTAACGGCTAAGAAAAAGTTGCGACGGTGACTAAAAAATTGCAAAAAATACGAAAAAGTCACAAAATGTTCGTTTCCAATCCGATTTTTTCACATTCGGGATTCGGATTCGTGGATTAGTAAATCAGTTTTAGATCCTTGCATTTAAACGACTGATATCCAAACGTTAGTCGGGGGAAGAATAAAATCTGAACGTTATGATGTTGTGTTGATTCAGGGCTTTTTTAGGACTTTTTAACCAGCTGGATCATGTTTGTGTCATTAGGCGCTGATTGGCAAATATTCTCTTTAGTGTTTAGTTCTAAGAGCGCCTGTAAAATGATTGTGACAAAGCTGATTGGGGGCTCACATGTTTTTTAATGTACCAATTCACAGGCTCTTCTGTTCCCTAAAACTGCAATCTGCTCAGATTGTGTATACTAATCTGTGTGTGTCAATAAGGCTCCTTTTCTTAATAAATTTATAGTGAGCTTATAATTAAAGTTTGTGGTTGGTTCCCCAGCTGTGGCCCAGATGAAAACTTGTGAAAATAAATTCAGTTCTAAATTCCTCGTTCTATAAATATAATTCTAGATACTAGCGTGCTATTAAATGACTAACCTAACAAAGTGCAATAGGGGCTGTAGGGCTCAACACATTGCAAGTGGATATGTTTTTTTCTAATGTGCTGCAACATTTAACATGCATAAACTTCTTTCTTGTAGTAACCCAGCAGCACAAGCTCTGTGGGAGTCCTTACTAAACATGAAGCAGAAAGAGGCCGTGATGGAGGTCAGGAGACATCTAGTGGAGGCAGCCAGCAAGGAAAAGCTTCCCATAAAGATGAGTATGGGTAAGCATCGTCTAAGTATAATTCATATAACCACACTATAGGTAATGTTCTCTGAACATTCTGCCCCCTCATATTTGTCCATGGTGCACCAGTGGTCTTTTGGTTGTTGAACATTACTTAAATGTTTCCCTTAATAAACTATTTAAGTTTATTTTCACCTGCTCATAAAACAGTACAAACTTAAAAGGGGTTCCTGGGAGACTTATCAATTTCTAACTGTGTTTGCAAAAGACACTGTCCATAGTTAGAATGCTGTACACCAGAACTTCCATTTCAACCAGGGCAATAACTGCATGCATTTGTGCGTTCTCTCTGTGTTTGGGTCTGTTTGCTACTGTTTCCTCCAGGGCTGATTTAAGCTACCAGTGGGCCTAGGGGAAAGATCTTATTATGGGTACCCCTGCAGCTGCCAGGGGAATTTTTGATAGTATTTCTAATATAGCATATCTAGGTAGGCAGTAAAAAAAAGTCTGTGTTAACTGAAGTAGTGGTAAGTGATGTAGAGCTCTATAGTCAATTAAAATGAGGGGACTGCCTTTTCTGGGGGATGCTTTAGAGGAGGGGTGGCCAAGATGTCGATCTCGGTCCACCAGTCGATCCCCTGTGGATTTCTGGTGGACTGCGACGAAGTCGGGGGATGCGGAAGTGCGGCGTGAATGCGTATGTAAGCTGCGTCTTAGGGGAGGTGTCATTAGACGATCGCCGATGGAAGAAGTCTGGCACCCCTGCTTTAGAGACAAGGATCGAGAAAAGAATCTGATGGTGGGCCCCTGTATTAAAACTGCTCTGGTTTCCTATTACATTCTGAAAACACAGCAATTTAAGAGGCTTCCAATGGAAATAATTTGAAAGTTTGTGTTACATGAATATTGTGTAACTGTTATTTGCTGTAGTGGTGTTATATAATAAAAGGCATAACATTTTCCCCAGACGCAGTAACTTACAGTAACCAGTCAGTATGTAGACTTTGTTGATCATCTGCATTGGTTGCTATGAGTTACTGCGCCTGGGCAAACTTTGCAAATTTTATTACATATAGAGCTATGTCACACTTAGGTGCACATTTACTAAAATCTGTTTTTTTTTCTGTGCTTAAAACACGATATGGTATAAATTCGGAGTAACCACGATAATTTTTGATGTTCTAAAATTTCTCGACAATGCTTTTATCATTGTACGAAAATATCACTATTGCGTTCCGAAAGTCACATAATTTTTGTGCCGAAAAGTTTGTTAACGCCACAAAAACCTGGGTTTGAAGCCTTCTATGTCTGGCTTTGGAAGCCTTCTATAGGATTTCCGAAATGTTCATATTCTTTGCGCAAAGTATGATTTTTTTCGTGGAAATTTAACGAAAACCACAAAAAAACTCGTGAAATTTTAACGAACTTTTCGCATACGTTCCGAAATGTTCTATAAGTTAGAAAAAATACGAAATTATCTCAAAATTGTTTAGTAAATGGGCCCCTTGGCGCCTCTTTGCTGCTGGCAGAAAGCCAGTACCACTCCAGGCCACCCTGTTTCTTTAATAAGCAACTCAAACTGCATCTGCCTGTCACTGCACACATAGTTCAAAATTTGCATTGCGAGAGGTTCATAACATTCATGTCACTGCTTAAAGATATGGGGCAGCAGTAGGGGTATCACTGCCATGAAATGCCACATATGACATAATATTAACCTTCATTGGGGCAGTGATGTAACAACCTCTGTAAATGATGTGGAATATATTACACTAGATAAACATAGATTTGAATAATATAAATATCTGTGTGCGTGCCTGTGTGCTTTCTTCCTGAGAGTTTTATGGGTTTATGCCAGCAATAGATTAAAATGAGCAGTCATGTAAATCCAAGTTTACTAAAGTTTATTCTTGGCAAACTGCGTTCATCTTACACAGCTGGCACCGATCCCATTCCCGCTGGGGTTTTAAATGGTTTTTCTTACTAGTATTTTCCCAAATTGCACTCTATCATTAGAGTGTTCTAACTGGTTTAAGTGGACAAAGGCAAACAGAACTTAAAGATCTCGATCTTAAATCTTCTGGTGGAGAAATAAAGTAAATGATTAGTTGTGTACTGGCTCTGCTACCTTCTAGTTGTTTATATTTCTGGTATACACTTGTCTGCTATGAGCGAGAAAAAATCATTAGTAATATTCATTATTACCATTTTGCATTATCTAGAAGTCACGCTCATGTATTTATTTTGAATAATAGAGGAAAAAGGTCACAAATGTTAGATCAGAAAACAGTCTGTTTTTCTCAACAGTCACAATTCTTGTAAAAACTTTGTTTGAAGGGATAATCCTAAACCTGACATTTTCCCTGCCATGTAAAGGAACAATACTGGCACATGTTGACACTTCTATGGGGCCCATTCATGAAACCACAATTTTTTTTTCAGAAAAAAATCGTAATTTTTAGAACTTTTCTTAATGACCATGATAATACTGTTAAAATTGCATGACTTTTAGTGGTTTTCGTTAACTTCCACGAAAAAGTTGTATTTTTTGCAAAGACTACGACCATTTCAGAATTCATTCAAGCTTTGGTATCGGGACTATTTTTTGCCTAGGTTGGAGCTGTACAGTGCCTTGAGTTCTATGGAAGGCTTCCAAAATCATGCATTGAAGTTTCAAAGCCAGAAAGGTTTTCGGGCCGTTTATGATTGTTCGGATCCGAAAATTTTGAGACTTTCGGATTGCAACCAAGATATTTTCGTACGACCGGGAAAAAAATTTCTGTGACATTTTCACACATTTTTTTCTAATCGTGCTTTTAAACAACCAAAAATCGTGGTTTAATGAATGGGCCCCTATGTGTAGAAAACCCTTTTGGTTTATTAGTCAAGCCTTAAACGGTTTTCCCTAAATTGCCACTGTGTGCCAGTACTGTTATAGTACAGATACTATGTAAGAGATGCTACCCTCTTATTGTATCTGGGCACATCCCAAACATCCTGTTGTTGGTAGGCAGTCCTGCAGTCTTCTGTCCATTTGATGATCTACTTAAGGACTTTTCTCTGTATTTTCATTCTTGGCTATTTGGCCAAGATCACCAAATGGTTATAATGACTCAGCTATGTCAACATATTTAATTAAACATATCTAATAATCATATTGTTGCAAGCTATAAGCATAAATGTGGCCATAACTAGTGTTGCTTTTGTTGTTCCAAGTTACAATTATAACTGTTATTAAAACATAATTCCTCAACAGTTTTTGGGTCACAAAACTAATTCTATTCCCATTGAAAGTCATCTTTCATAGTTGTTCCTATACTGCTGTTAGACTTTTTAAAAGCATACCGTGTGTGTTTTGGGCAGGAATGGGCAACCAGCAGGCTTCCAGATGTAGCTGGTGGGGTGCTGGGAGTTGTAGTTCAGCATCTTTAAGGTTGCATAGTGGACAGACATTGTTGGTATCTGCACTAGCTGCTTTGTACTTTGCATACTCTTGCACACTTATAATGTTCATGTTGGCAAGCAATGAAAGAATTATAATTTGTGATTTTTGGTTTATAGCTGGCAAGCATTCTATGGGTCAGTGACCCATACTGCTAAAATATGTAACTCTGTATAATAATAAAGTAAAAAAAATAATATTACTGTGTGGAATAACAAATGAAAATCTAATCCAATAATAATAATTTAATGAAAAGTCCTGTGTAACTCGCTGGCACTCTATAAATAAATGATGATGGGGTTGTCTATATCCAAAAGGGTTGTTACTTCATGCAAATCCCTAGTAATAATTAAGTAGCCCTGGGAACATTAAAGCCATTCTTTCATGGGAAAACATGTTTTTTTTTTACAAAATGCATCCGTTAAAAGCACTCCTCCAGGAAAATCCTGCATTAAAATCCATTTTACAAAAGATCAGACAGAATTTTTTATATTTAAAGGGAAATGCCACCCAAACACAACTTGAGCTTTTTTAAAAGTAAACAAAAAACATTTCAAGCAACTTTTCTGTATACATCAATCAAAAAATATGCAGCATTTTTAATATAATAATATGGTTTGGAACAGTTACATAAGCATGGCCCCCTGTTCCCCTGCTGATCTGGCTGACTACTTTGAGACTTAAATAAAATGTAATAGTTGTCCACTGTCCTTAGCCCGCCTTCAGCCTGCAAACCCCAGGATTCTCAGCCAGGAAAGAAACATCACAGTGCAATGCATCATGGGCTTTGTAGTTCCTGCATGCTGTCTGTTAGCTGCGGAGTTGGTTTTGTAGTTCCTGCATGTTGTCTGTTAGCTGCGGAGTTGTTACAATTTGTAATGTCATTGTTTTAGTCCCTCCTCCCATGCCAGAATTTCAAATGATGCAGAAAGCGAAGATTTGTTTTGCAGCTGGATTTCCACTTATTATTATTAACATGTATTTATAAAGCGCCAACATATTCCTTAGCGCTGTACAATAAGTGGGTTTCATACATTGGACATACAGAGTAACATATAAAGCAATCAATAACCGATACAAGAAGTGAAGAGAGCCCGGTCCAAAGGAGCTTACAATCTACAGGGAGAAAGGGTTGAGACACAAGGCGTGGGAATGAGCAAGATCAGAATTAAGCAATGTGAGAGGTGTGGCACAGGGTATTGCTTTTTTTAAAATGGTATTTATTCATACTTTTTGAGGTAACCGATTACAGTGATAGTTATAGTAGGTATTTCTGTGTTGTGTGGGGCTCTAATTTTGGTTCGGAAGCTGGAGTATCCCTTTAATTTGGAAATTTAACATGGGGGTTAGACATATTCTTAGTTTCCCAGGTGCCCTCAGCCATGTACTTGTGCTCTGATAAACTTGAGTCACTTTTAACTGCTGCTAAGTTGATGGGAAGGTAGCAAGATAACAGCTCACTGACATGGTAGATATGAGAATAGCACTTAATAGAAACAATAGCTCATCTGACAGCAGTTACATTGTGCAGAGCTGGCTTCTTCTTAAAGCTCAGACTCAGGCACAATGCCTGATGGCGCCTACACACCAATATTACAGCTAGAAAAAAATGCATTTGTTGGTTCAAGAATAACATTTGAAATGGTAGAGTGAATTATTTTCAATGTACACAGTGTAATTTAGCAATAAAAATGGCACTATAAAAATCATGAGAGAATCCCTTTAATGAGGAGCAGGGGCACAGCTGCATTATTGGGCAGCAGGATTATTGTGACCTTTGTTAGCAGGGAATGAACACCCAGCCTTGTTGACTGAGCTGGCCTCACATTAGTATAGGAACAGTGGAAAATCTACTTTCACCAAGCATAATGAATACCTTGACTTGTCATGTCATTTAAGATTGTAGTTGCCCAGGAAAATAGAGTCGAAAAGAAAATCTAAACCATACCCACTTGCTGGCTTCTTTCATTCGTGTGTGAGTGCATATAAAACAACAAGTTCATGTAATTCAATTCTTAACGTAGGTACAGATATCAAATTGCATAAGGGTTAGGTCTCAGATGTGGTACATTTTTCTAACTCAACAGAACCTTTCCTTTTCATGTCACTCCATATTTTCACTTGAAAGCTTTAAAGTCTTTTATTTACTTTGGAGAACAAAATCTGCTTTGTACTATATTCTTGTTGGAAGAAAGAGAGGATTTGATTGGCAGAATCCTTAATAGTTTACCACCTGGGCAGCCCCTGCAAGTACTCTATTAAGTACATTTATTTATGTGTGCCATTTACTGAGCATCAGTAATATTACCGTTTTCTTACTAGCAGTAACCCTATTCCATAGTTCCTGGGTTGTTACCCTACTAATGAAACCTCTGTGCTCAGTCACCCAGAGTGGTTAAGGCATCTATCTGAAGGCTTGGCACGCAGAATTAAACATACACTATATTTCAGAATGTGTGTTAATCAGCACATCATTTGTACTGCAGAAACACCATAAATATATTTATTTTTGTCAGTTGCTAAGAAGACTGTGCCCTGTAGGACCATTCTTGAACTTGAAGGGTATATTTTACAAATGACATGTTTGCTTATGTTGCTTCAAGGAAATGAGAAGCATATGCTGACATGCCTTTGGTTTTTACTTGGATTTTTCAGGGGTACAACTTTTTTTTTTGCCTTTTAACGGATCTTATTCCTAGTCTTCTTTTAACTAATTATGTGTAATATTAACATAAAAAAGGACTGCATAGCTGTGTTGGAAATCTTTTTTTTTCTGTATTCAATTGCAAACTATGTAGACTTGAGTGGAAGTGTTAAGAGATTTCTGCTGTGTTGAACTTTGTGCTATACGTATCCCCCGAGCTCTTACAAGGGAATTTTTTTGGCTGGCTGCTGACTTTTAGGTTCTTCCTCTCTCTTTAGACCTTTACATTTTTGAATGCAGTGTGTTATTTCAGGTGTTGAACTGTGTTTGCTTTAAAAAATGCTGATTTTATTTTTGCCTTAAAGTTCAAGTCTTTATTGGGGAATATGAAATGGCGGTTGGGGGAAGCAGAGTTTAATTACTTTACAACTCTAATATACAACAGACATTTAAGTGCCACTAGATGAATGCTCACTGGAGAAGTCTGAAACCCTGAGCAATTCAGGTGTCACATATGGCAAACCCAAACCCCAGGGGTGTATATGGATTCCAGTCTATGTGTGCTTTTCTGCCTATAAAATACACCTTTGGCTTTGGACCTGGCCCTCTGCTTCTTGGGTGCTTCCAAGACTTAACGTGCAAGAATCTAGTGACTCCCATAGGGAAAGGCAAAAGAGCCAAACGTATACTTTGGGGAAGGAGCTGGTAAGAAACGTGTTGGAAATAATCAGGCAGGCTGGGTTAGAACCAGATAACAACCATAGAATCATGATGCAACACAAAGTCAGTAACAAGCCAGGGTCAGAACCAGGAAGTCAACACAGGGACAGTACCAGGGAAACAGGAAACAGCAGTAGCAGGAATCAGAACACCTAGGAAGCAAGCTTGACCTACAACTGGTAGTGTCTTAGTTCAGAACTGGGGATTTATAGGCAGGTTAATGGCTAACACTGATCACCAGTGGCAAGATTTACAGCAGCCATGCCCACCTGAGATGCAAGGATACCAAAGGGACTATTATTTTTCTCTGTAACCATATATGTGAACCATATTACCCATATCAGCTGTTCATTTACCCATAAGAAGTGCATTTACTGGTGCTATAAAAACTTATATAATGAAATACTTAATTGTCTAAAGCCCACAGACCAAACCTTTATTTGTCAGATTAATCACTATCCTAAGATTGGGAAACCAGATGGTCAGATTATACAGATACAGAGGGTCTAGGACAGTGATCCCCAACCAGTGGCTCGGGAGTAACATGTTGCTCACCAACCCCTTGGATGTTGCTCCCAGTGGCCTCAAAGCAGGGGCTTATTTTTGAATTTCTTGTAAGCAGGCAAATTGTGGTTGTATAAAAACCAAGTATAATGCCAAACAGAACCTTCTGTAGGCTGCCAGTCCACACATGGCCTATTAAGTAGCCAATTACAGCCCTTATTGGCATATTTTTTTTCATGCTTGTGTTGCTCCCCAACGCTTTTTCCATTTAAATGTGGCTAACAGGCAGGGCCGCCATCAGAAACTTTGGGGCCCGCACAAGTTATTTAAATGAGGCCCCCCTTAAACACAAGCGCAAAATATTGGCCACACCCTTTGTGTGCACAATATAAACAGCTGATGTTACTCTATAATAAGCAGTTCATATAAATAGTTAAAATGAATAATTAATGTGCTAATAAATCAGGCAGTTCATTGGAAGCAGTGGAATTTGCCTTAACTTTTTTAATTCATTGGGGGACAGTGGAGTTTATCCCTGCAAAGCTTCTCTGCAATGGTTTTTGCTTTATACGCTACTTAAGTCCTTGTTGCATATGCTTCAGCGTAACCTTATGCACAAGTTACGTAAACTGTGTAACTTTCGTGACAAAACCAGGCCCCCATATAAAAGAAGATTTCACGGGTCCAGTACTGTTGTACCCCCTCTACCCCTCTGATGGTGTAGGGCGCTCAGGGGTATTAAAAAAATGTTCACATTTGATCAGGTTTGCTCCCTATAAAGAACTGGTTGGGGTCCCCATATTGTAGTGTAATTAAAATGGAGATGACCAAATTGTTCATGTTTACAAGCAAAAGATTTAAGTCCTGTTGTTTACTGGTAATTTTTCTTAGCACAAGGTCATGACCCTCGCTACGTTATCAAAACAATGTCAGTTTTTCTAAATATAAACCATTGCTTTAGAACATTTTTACACCATGTGTTTTGGCTTGTTCAGTAGGAAAATCTTGTATAGCTAATGGCTCATGAAGATTCGTAGATGACCACTCCAGAATAGAGTGTTCTTTTGCAGCATAGTTGGAACACAGATTATTTTAATGTCTTGGCCAATAAAGCTTTAATAAAATGTAATTATAATATAAAATGGGAAAAATACTACAAACATTTTATTGTCTACAATAGCATAAGGCTCATATCACCCTGGTTACCCAATTACGTTGGAGTCATTAGAAAAACCATTGCACTGTGGATAAAAACATGGCGATTTTGTCATAAATTTGCACATTGAGCAGGGCAGTGTTGGACTGGGACCCCAGGGGCCCACCAGAAAACCTTATATCATAGGCCCCCTCTCCAAACTATTTTTCCTCCTTTCCTCACCCAACCTCTTTATTCTCCTAGTCTCTTTTATTTACTGTACATGCTAGCATCTATTCTTCCATCTATTTCTCCTCTTCATTTCCATTTAGAAATAGGTAATGACCATATAGCAGGCCATTTGGTAAAGGGCAGGAGGGCCCACTGACACCTGGGCCCACCGGGAGATTTCCTGGTATCCTGATGGGCCAGTCCGGCACTGGAGCAGGGTGGTGTGGAGGTAAATGACCCCTATAGACTTTGCAACCCCACTTTATCGTGAAAGTCTTTTCTTCTTATTATAACTTCAGAGGTCAAAGGTAAAGGCATTTCGTATCTTCCATTAAGTCTATATGTTTGATTTCAAATTGGGCTGTAATAACAATAACTACATGAACTTTCAGCCTGTCTGTAATGTAACATTCCAATTTGTGAATTTTAATTGGATCACAGTGTTGCACACACACTCACATTAACAGCTTTTCTGTAAAAGCATTTATTACAATTTGTATTGGTGTTTCTTATAATGACAGAAAATTGATTTATTAGTTAAAGCATTTTCTAAATATTATACAGTTATAGGATCTGTGATCTTGAAACCTATTATCCAGAAAACTCCAAAATACAGGAAGGCCAACTCTCATAGGGGGACATTTACTAATCAACGAACGTCCGAAAAGCGTCCGAATGCGTTTTTTTTCGTTATGATCGGTATTTTTGTGGGTTTTTTTTGTCGCCGGTGCATCTTTTTTGTGAATTGTCGCGACTTTTTCGTCGTCGGCATGACTTTTTCGCACATTTTCGCAACTTTTTCTGCGCCAGCGCGAAATAATCGTACTGTCGCGCTGAGTACGAAAGTTTCGGATTCATTCAAGCTTCAGTATCGTGACTTTCCTTGGGCCAGGTTGGAGCTGAAGAGTGCCATTGAGCCCTATGGGAGACTTTCCTTGGGCCAGGTTGGAGCTGCAGAGTGCCATTGAGCCCTATGGGAGACTTTCCTTGGGCCAGGTTGGAGCTGCAGAGTGCCATTGAGCCCTATGGGAGGCTTTCCTTGGGCCAGGTTGGAGCTGCAGAGTGCCATTGAGCCCTATGGGAGACTTTCCTTGGGCCGGGTTGGAGCTGCAGAGTGCCATTGAGTCCTATGGGAGGCTTTCCTTGGGCCGGGTTGGAGCTGCAGAGTGCCATTGAGCCCTATGGGAGACTTTCCTTGGGCCGGGTTGGAGCTGCAGAGTGCCATTGAGCCCTATGGGAGACTTTCCTTGGGCCAGGTTGGAGCTGCAGAGTGCCATTGAGCCCTATGGGAGACTTTCCTTGGGCCGGGTTGGAGCTGCAGAGTGCCATTGAGCCCTATGGGAGACTTTCCTTGGGCCAGGTTGGAGCTGCAGAGTGCCATTGAGCCCTATGGGAGACTTTCCTTGGGCCGGGTTGGAGCTGCAGAGTGCCATTGAGTCCTATGGGAGACTTTCCTTGGGCCGGGTTGGAGCTGCAGAGTGCCATTGAGCCCTATGGGAGACTTTCCTTGGGCCGGGTTGGAGCTGCAGAGTGCCATTGAGCCCTATGGGAGACTTTCCTTGGGCCAGGTTGGAGCTGCAGAGTGCCATTGAGCCCTATGGGAGTCTTTCCTTGGGCCGGGTTGGAGCTGCAGAGTGCCATTGAGCCCTATGGGAGACTTTCCTTGGGCCGGGTTGGAGCTGCAGAGTGCCATTGAGTCCTATGGGAGACTTTCCTTGGGCCGGGTTGGAGCTGCAGAGTGCCATTGAGTCCTATGGGAGGCTTCCAAAATCATGCAAAGTCGGAAAGGTTTGCCCACCGTTTACGAGTGCTCAATACGAAAAAGTTGCGACAATTTGCGCAAAAGTCGTAATGACGACGAAAAAGTCGCGACAATTTGCGCAAAAAGTCACGACGGCGACAAAAACATCGCAAAAAATACAAAAAAGTTGCAAAATGTTCGTTTACAATTCGTTTTTTTTTCATTCGGGATTCAGATTTATGGATTAGTAAATCTCCCCCATAGACTCTATTTTAATCAAATAATTAATGTATTTAAAAATGTTTTCTTTTTTCTCAGTAATAGTAAAACGGTTCCTTGTATTTGATCCCTACTAGGATTTAATTAATCCTAATTGGAGGCAAAACAATCCTTTTGGGTTTATTTAATGTTTAAATGATTTTTTTAGCAGACTTACCCCTATATGCAGTAAAAGGCACACATTTTACCCAGGCGCAGTAACCAATAACAGCCAATAAGATGTCTGCTTTTTAACAGTGGAAAGAAAATTCTAGCTGCTGATTGGTTCTTGTTGATGACAAGACCTGTAGCAAACTTTGCAACTTTTATTACATAAACTCATTAAAGTATGGAGACCCAAATTACAGAAAGACCTCTTATGCAGAAAACACAGGTCCTAATCATTCTAGGTAACAGGTCCCATACTTGTATGTTCATTGTCCTTCTAAAATATTTAGTTTACAAGTGCTAGTAAGTTCAGGGTATGCAACCAAAAAAAGGTGGAAAACATTTTTGAAATTGTGAAGGCATTTTAGAAAATGTGTTGAATTGTGTCTAGATAAGATTTGCAAAAGGAATTTATTATTGCCTGCAGATAGTTTGTTAAATATATATTGGTTGCCTTTTGCCTTTGCACTGACTGGCCCTTTAAAAAATCATTTTAGTTGGTCAGCTTGTGTCTGGTCTTATTTATGTCAGCTTAGCCCATATCTTTTATTTTGATACATTATCTGAATGCCACACAGCTGGTTTTAGTGGGGCTCTTGCTTCAAACCCTTTTGTGCTTGTGCACTTTTACTGATTGCTAAAGCTCTCTAACTTCTGCTTGGACCATATGTTGTATATGTATTTAATTATCTGTTTAGCATGAAAGTCATTAAGCTATTTATTTTTCCTGCAGAACCATTTTTTAACCATGTCAGTTGTGCATTTAACTGATCCCATGCAGCTTTAACAACACTTCTGTTGATTGTCCTGTCAGGATTACTGTACCAGGGAATCATTACTTTAGAGTGTAATTATGTTCTCATGTAATATTTTTGCCAGGCAGTGTTTCATGCTTGGGGGCAGTTAGAACATGAGCAGAATTTTTACTCTTCAAGTTAATCAGTGTTCTGTATGTAGGGGTCTATGACCCCCGCTCTGGGCCTTCTCCTGGAGTTTCTGTAAAGTTTCTGTAAATACTCAAGGTGACCTCATCAACCTCTTTTAGTTTTTTTTAAGTGTCAGGTCCCATCAGTAGACATGTAAATATAACTATTGACCTTTAAAGCATGAGTTCCCAAGTCTCACCTTGATGAACACCAACCGAGTTAGACAGAAATGTTTTTATAATTATTTACTCATACATATCTAGTTATTTGCATATGGATACGAACGTATGTGCCTGCTATACATAGAATGAGTTGAAGAAGCATATCTTTTTTTGGTTTCTCTTGTATTCAGAATGGGGCCAAGCCGGCCATGGAACACTGTCTGGCACCTTGCCTCCCCTTGCCCCATGGGTGTGCAAAGGTGCACGCACACAGGCATTGACGATGTGGGGGTGTGGGTGGAGTTTGCACCAACAAGTGCTAGTGATGAGCGGCAGTGGGTTAACATGGGCCCGGACCAGGGATGGGTGAAGAAGGAGGTATGTGCCTAGCGCCCACATAGTTACGCCTTAGGCACGTATCTCCTCAGTCTACCCGTAAGTCTGGCCATGCTCGTAATTAAATTTCAGTTTATTCTCTTGCCTTCTAAATGCCCTCTCCGCTAGGTTCAATTTAATCAGGAACCAGTTAACCTGCCTGTATGGTTTTGGTGTGTGGGAGGAAAGTTAAGTGCCCGGGGGGAAACCCACACAGACATGGGGGGACATACAAGCTCCCTGCAGATAGTTTTACTGCTCTAGAAAAGAAAGAAATTCAGAATTGATTGGCCAGCTAGCATGGGGATGTAGAGAAGAGTATGATAGGGATCAATGCCTATTACAAAATGTTTTTCCCCTTTTTTTTGGTTGCATACCCTGAACTTACTAGCACTTGTAAACGAAATATTTTAGATGGACAATGAACATACAGGCATGGGACCTTGTATCTAGAATGCTTTGGACCTGTGTTTTCTGGATAAGAGGTCTATCTATTACTGCATTATGTATTAGACAACAAGCCATGATCTATTCTTTATTATGTAGCTGCTAAATTTTAATTTAAAATTCAAAAACTTGTTGTCTAGTCCTTGTTACTCGTATACCTCTTACCACAGGAAATATACATAGTTAAGAAATGACCCATGCCACTCTTAAAGGACATGTAAATCCCCCCACACAAAAATGTAATCAATGAACAGCCTCTTTGAAATCTAAATACCTGCCACTCCGGTTGTTCAAAGGTTAATAGTAAGGCTGCAGTATCCCCATCATTACTTATAATAAATAAAAAAAAAAAAACAAATACAAAAGTATTGTAGAAGTGATACATATACAGTATTTTGTGCAAAGAAATCAAATTGCAATACCGAATATGCAAACAGTCTACACCTTTCGGGGCTGCTATTCTTGTGCTTTTTTCAATGTGGTGTACATGATCATATGCTAAGTGCTTTTACGGAGGCATGTACATTGGAGAAACAGGGCAAAAACTATGCACAAGGATGAACCATCACCAGCATAATATCAAGGCTAAAGCATGTGATACACCAGTGGGACGACACATCTGCAATCAAGACCACAGGCTTCAGGACATGAAGGTCTTAATTATAAAAGGGAACTTTAAAACTAAAGAAGAAAAAAAGATCCATGAATTCAAACGTAGGTAGTCATTTAACACATAAGGCTGATGGTCCACGGAGTGAATTAGTCGCCCGCAATAGATATCTGCTACCGCTCTGCTCTGTGGAAAACCAGCTGCTCTGAAATGCCTTTCTACCAGCAACAATAGGAGTTGCCAGTGGAAAGGTGTACGCGTCGCTTTGGCTTTCCAAAGTCACGCAAAGTTGCCTGCAGTAGGAAACTTTGCGATTCATTGGCCTTTTCACTGGATACTCATATTATTGCCAGCGGAAAGGCATTTTGGGCCTTAATTTTAGGTCAGGTTATGTTTGTTTGTTTTTTTGTTTTTGTTTTTCTTGTTTATTATTTTTGCCACTGGCTAACACGGTACCACAGTTTTTGTTTTGTGGTTTCTAAATCACTTAGGAGTCTTCGCTAACCCATTCGGCCCCCTCCCTCAATAATTTACTTTGGCTTTTGGCTACTGGGCATGCTCAGTTCTTCTCAGCTCGGATTACTAAACATGCCTTCCATTCTAGGAGCCAATTTAAAAACGGCATTGCTGGTTCCCATTGGAACTCTGCTCTAGCTGTCTGCTCCTGTTTTTTCTCCTAACCTCCTCTCCTGAGCTCAGCTTAACCATTACAGTGCTCAATCAATGCAGAACTTTTTATCAAAGTAAGTTCTGCATGTGTAAGCCTGCATTTTTGATTGCATGAACTATACAGCGCACATGTGCTTTTTGCATATGTAAATGTCACTGATGTGAGGGAAAATAGCTGTCGGGTGAAAGCTGCTATTTGCTTTAGGAAAATGTGATGGCACTGGCAAAAGGAGGGGGCATATGCAGTACAAATTATGCCATTTGGGTGGAGTAGATGTGCCCAACTTATATACATTGTAAGTTCACAAGTGACTGGTTGGGGATCACGGATATAAAAGCACAAAGCCAATGGCTGAGTGTTTTTATACAGGTAATGGAACTCAGAGGTGACTTTTAATATGTTTATATAGTTCATCAAGGAGTGCATTATTTTTTATAATGCAAATGTTTCAGTGAGTCTTGGGAAAAAATGTAATCACTAATCACTGATTATAAGTGATGACATCACTCCGATGGCAGCACACAGTGATATGTATATGTAATCTTTAACAAGTCACCATGACTCAGACTTGCCTAAAGAGCAAGCTTATCGGTAGTCCCATGGGCTGTAACAATTTCATGCTGACATTAAACTTTAGAGTGAGACTCTGGAAAATGTGTCATTTTACACCCGGTGTGCCAAAATACATTTGGGAAACAAAGAGTTACCAAAGAAATGCAAAATGGATAAGTCCACACAGGTTTAAGTCTTTGGTTTATTCACGTGGCATTTGTATGCACGGCCATTGTTTTTCCTACATTGCATGACTAGTGAAACAGATCTATTTTTTGTGATTTTACCCCTTTTAAAGATTTTGTGATGTGAGACTCCTTTATCCATATAGGCAGAGTCACACCCGAGCAACTCAAATCATACGTTCATCTCTTCAAAGCAAATGCGCAAGTGCTGGAGAGTCACTGCGGCATCCTACAGTTGGCACTGGGCGCTGTTCAGACACTGAAACATCCTCAGTGCTCAAAGTGGGACAATTTTCTAGCATTTGAACGACTTGTCTTGCAGGTAAGCTTGTTTCTGCCTTTATATACCAATCTAGAGTTGAGAGTATAATGCCATGACTTTGTGATCCTGCTTCAGAATCTGATAATGTGCCAGTGGGCTCCTTGCTTCCCATTCACAAAGTTCCTAGTCTGATCACCCTGTTCTCTATTTTTTTTGTTCAGCATATAGCTCATATGAAAACTTCTCCAGCATGTGTCATTGTATATATAATATAATGAAAGCTGCAGTAAACACATGATATAATGAATTGCTTCCTGTGAGGAATGGGTGCAACCATGCTGATAAAGAGCAGGCACCCCAGAGTACAGTTCCTATTCCATTGGTAACGCAAGTAGTATAGCCAATGAGCATGCTTATTAAATGTGACCTACACAGCCAAAATTAAAATTTGCAGTAGGGAGCTACAATATACTGTAGATCACAGATGTACAGAGCCTGTGAACTCACTGCAGTGTATTGTATCACTGTGCTAAGTTATAATAAGCCTTGGCAGGAATTTAATCATTTCATTTAATTTCATATGAGTTGAACCTGCCTGCATAGTGTTTGAAGTTGTCATGAGTAGAGTATGACTTTCTGTGTTACATGCTTTAGTTTATAATGCATTGCACATTAGCCATGCATTGCCAATGAAATCTCAATACAGCAATGTTTATCAAAGAATTTTATAAATAGAATAAAGACACATGTGCAACAGAGCTTTTCCACAGATATTTAAGGGCTGTATAGTATTGTCAAAAGCCAGCCCTCATTCTACACTGCCAAGTATCCCTTCTCCATTCTCCTACCCTTGCCCGGTTCATTTTGTATTCATTGACTGTAGAGGTGATGTTTATATGTAGTTATATGCAGTACAAGGCTTTGTTCAAAGTTTGGCTAAATTCAGAATTTTTTACATTATTACTGTAGGTATAAATTCATTTTTATATAACAGGCCCCCGTGCTAAGGCCAACCTCCCAAACCATATAACCCAGACCAGGTTGGCTTTAAGTTTGGATGTCCTAGTTTGGTGATCACTACCATGGAGCCTCTGATAATATGTGGTGAGACAAACATGGTAGCCACAACCCCAACACATCTCTGCCTTTTTGGAACAGGAATAAAAATGTGGGGCCCCTTCTGGAAATGTGAGTGACGTGCTTGTAGTTGGGGGGATGTTCATCTGTCCAAACCTTTAAAAATATAAACATAATCTATAATCAATGACATTACTTAGCACTGTTTATAATATATGCTTGTACTGTATCTTGATAAGCGCTACTTGTATAAATGCCAGCACAGACAGGAAACAAGCGATTTCATAAATAAAAATATGAAATTTCAAAGAATAAAGGTAATTTGTTTTTATGGTTGATGTGTATTATATTGTAGTATTTTATCACATATAGGTAATATATGTAAATTTTTGCATGCTTTTATCTAAAATTGTGATCACAAATCCAGGATTTTATTGTTTCTCATAATCTGATTATACAACAGCCACAAATCTTCTGTGATTTCATCAACAAATTAAAGGACAACTATAATGAGTCAATATAACAAATCTTGATGGCAGAACAGTTTATAGTAATGGATAAACAAGCCTAGACTGTTGGATTACGTCCCATTATTTCTTTCCTTCCAAGTGTAGCAGTAGTGGGCTTGTGCATATGATAAATCATTTTTTATTTTGAAGATAAGAAAGTGAATCATAAAGAGCGCGGTGCACACGTAAAGCAGGACATTGTACTTTGTACATGTTTATATTACATGGAAATCATACCACTATCCTGAAGTAATGTTTATCGTCCTGTAAAGAGGTATACTTAATAAAAAAGTGGTATTTCATTTGGATATGCCTTAATCTCATAAAGAATGTTGGAGGGCTGGACTAAATTACAATAATGATGTCATGTGTTGAAGTCTATGGAGCCTGTGAACAGACTGTGGGCATTAAAATCCTTTGTTGTAAAGCCCTGGTGTAAACCATTAGGCAGTGTCACATAGGGTCATACTGAACCTTTTTGTCACCCCAGCTGTTTTGAAGCCTGTTCGACACAGGCCAAAATGCTCAGTATTGCCCTTCCATTCATTTGCAAAGGGCTCATCTGTAAGCACCCCGAGCTCTTTCATGACAGTTTATTATCTCTCGAAAACGTGCCATAGAGTGTTTGGTGTGATAATGCCGCACATGGTGCTTTTAAATAGGTATGAGTGCATGGTTGATTGTCAAGGCAAACTTTGCCAACCACCAATGCTTAAAAAAAAAAATTAAGTTAAATGACACTGACCAGCAGACAGATAACTGATAAGGGACCCAGAGACTTCTGGTTGTTGCCTTGTGTATGTGTATGTATATTAAAGTGTTACCATTACTATTGTTGCAGACACTGAAAAAAAAAAAATTTTATTTGCCTGGGAGAGCCATTTATTTCAGTGTAAAAGTCACAGGCGAAGCACCGTAGACACCAGCAGTAAGGATTTATTTTATTTCCCATTACTCCATCTGTGCATTGATTCCCACCCCTCTGCCCTGGGCTTGCCTGTAAATAATGTGGGTGTAAATGCATTTCATATTTCTTTGTATCTATAGATCTGCTGTTTGATTTCCTGATCTGGAGGAGAGCTTGATACAAGCACAAGGCGACTTATCATGTATTTTTTCTTTGAAAGGAATTGTGTAATGCATAGGGCGGTATAGGGAAGATCTCTGCAGCTGAGGGTTATATTATTTAATGACAAAATATAATTTATAACCAGATGTGTTTCATGTTGTTGAATTCATTCCCAAATGTCTCCCAATTTTAACATTTGAAAACAAACCATTAATTCTGCTTTTATTACCGTTGCTTTTATATGAGCATTAAAGTCCATTGAAATGCAATGCATGTTGGTTATGTGCAAAAGCAAAGTTATCTTTGGGCATGCTTATGTGTGTGTGTAAGGGGGCCCTCATATAACCTGCCAAATAAGCTTTGCAACCTTCACCCATTTTATAAAGAAACTTGTGAGGTGACTGTGCCGATAATGTGCCTTATTTATAAATGGACTGTTACAGATTTGATAAATGAGCTTACTGGCTACCATCTTACATGTGATATATAGTAGGGATATTTTATGGCCATTACTTTTAACTGTGGCTAGTTGCCCATGTGTGACCACAGTTGTAAGATCTTTTCCCAAATCTTTTCCCTAATGGTGAGGTCTATGAATCATATATTGCTAGCGTTTCATAATCTTCACCAAGAGTTACTTTAGGCAAAATATTTTTCAGTTATTTGGCCTTTTGTTCAGCAGTTAACGCTTATATTACATTTGCAGTTTTGCAAAAGTTCCCCTTTTAAGAGTAGCGAGATTTCAGAAAACCTAAAAAAAGAAACATCAAAATTTCTCATTTTCCTATTTTTAAAAATTCTCATTTCCGCAAACGTCTGATATTTACGTAAAAATCCGTAGTGAAAAAGTCAGCGCAGAAAAAAATTGCAGAAACAACGACTTTTCTAATTGTTGCCTCAAAAAAAATCACATTTTTCAATTATGTTGCACAAAAACCAGTGTCAAAAAGCCTCTGAAGTAAGCTCTTGCGAGCAGGGCCCTCCCCATAGTGTCTCCGATCCTCATCCAAATGTAACTGTATTAACATGTATGTATATGTACATGTTAACTGTTCTGTCTTTTGTACCTCTTATTCTGTAAAGCGCTGTGCAAATTGATGGCACTATATAAATAATAATAATAAAGTTTACAGACAAAAGAAGGATCTTTCAGGAAAGGGAAGGGACATCTGCCATTGGATTTTTAGCCATTTGGATGTATAGTAAATCCTTATTTCCACAACTTTTAGCACTAAATATCCAAATTGAAGAAAAAAAAATCCCCAATAGTAAATGGCCCCCTTTGTATAACATAGACATTGATATTCTGAGACAATTTGCAATTGGTTTTTATTTTGTTTTCCTTGTAGTTTTTCAGTTATTTGGGCTTTTGTTCAGCAGTTTGTATTTTCAGCAGCTATCTTGTTGCTAGAGTCTTATTTATCCTAGCCACAAGGCAGTAGATTAAATTAGAGACTGAAATATGAATAGGAGAGGGCCTGAATAGAAAGATAAGGAATACAAAGTACCAATAATAATACAATTGTAAGCTCATAGAGCAATCATTTTGTGCTCCGGGGTCAGTCACCCCCCAGTTGAGAGGTGGAAAGACGTAAAAGAGTGTGGCAAATAATTACTATACAAGCTAACTATAAAAAATAAATAACGAAGACTAATTGCAAAGTTGATAGGAGTAGGACATTAAATAAATCATTCCTTTAATGGGACCTTGAGCACTTTTCATATGATTTTAAGATGGATAACAGTTAAGTTCAGTCTAGAATAGAATTATTTTTAGTTTACACTGGTGACAACCCTTTGAATTGATTTTCTGTTGTTGTTTTACATAGAGATCTATAGAGTCAACAAATTATTCTTTTATTATTCTTGCTGATTTGCTTTGCTAGGAATTTTTACATCTCAAGTGAGGTATCAAATATCAAGCATTTATCATTGCCATCTACATTTATATCACTTTCTGCATTAATAGTCCCTTAGATCTCTTAAGCCTGTAAATAATTTCAAACACAAGGTCTTTGAAGAACCAACACAATCATTTTCTTGAATTGAACAACATAACCATCCAGATGACTTCAAAGCAACTGTATTAGCAATCAGCGATGGGCATTAGACTGTGTAATTGCTGGAGCTGATAAATACATTGTCGTGAACTAGTTTAGTTACATGTGTTTATATTTAGAAATCGGGTATATCTTTCATTTAGGCATTAACGTTTGTATGTGCATTGTGCATAAATGTCGAGCCACCTTTTCTGGAAAAATACCAGTCTTCCTGTATTTTTATAATTTTACCCTATCACACTACAATACTAACTAGGTGGCAAACCTACTAGCTAGACATGAGTTGAAGCTCTCGCTCATATTGTATGGGGAAAATAAATATGTAGAGGCCAAATGCTCTACGTAAACATTACTCTGTGCCACAATCCTCCCATCTGTCCTATATGCATATTGTTCAAAAGAAGGTTACAGATATAACCTTTATAAATAAGCATTCAACTCCCAAGCATAAGTGCCCTTCAGAGTAAGCCCCTTCGTCCATTGTTTGCCCCCATATGGTTCACAGTTTGCCAGCATTTGCTTTTAGGTGTTTAGTATAAAAAGAAAACGTTGACTTATTCAGAGTTTTTATCTGTTTCCTGAGTAAGGAAGTTCTCCTGTAAAGCCAGGCTTTGTACTTTTTTATAAACAGCTGTGAAAACTACAAATGTAGTCTGGGGGGCTGCTAAAAGGTAACAATCATTTAAAAATGACCCCTGCCAGCCAAAAATTGAGGTTTTCTAGTCTATTTTCAGTTGCTGAATGTATGGAATTGATATGTAATGGCTAAATAAGTTTATTTACCTAGAGATACTTTCTGTAGCGTCTACAAAATTCCCTGTCAACTCTAGCTGTAGTTATGGTTCTCTGCATCCATTATAGTGTTTCAGTGTGCCAAACCCTGTACAATTTTAAGGTCATGATTATAGGTTTACCAAAATGAATGCCTATACAGGCTCTTATTTATTATTATCCTATTGGTGGTTAAGGTTATGTAATACTATTAGTGGTTAAGGTTACAGCTATTAAACAGAATGACTGCAACTGAGAGTGAACTTACATTTAAGTTTTTTTCAAACGGGGAACCTTTGGACCCTGCACTACCATATGCAGGTGTAATGGAAATCAAATGGCTCAAGTCAACCAGGGTTTTTTTCACGTTGTGATTTAGTGCTTATAGTGTAGTGCAGGGATCCCCAACCTTTCTTGCTCGTGAGCCCCAGTCAAATGGAAAAAGACTTGGGGAGCAACACAAGCACCATAAAAGTTCATGGAGGTGCCAAATAAGGGCTGGGATTGGCTATTAGGCAGCCTCTATGCACACTATCAGCTTACAGGAGGCTTTATTTGGTGGTAAATCTTGTTTTTATTCAACCGAAACTTGCCCCCAAGTCAGGAATTCAAAAATAACTACCTGGTTTGGGGGCACTGAGAGCAACATCCAAGGGGTTGGTGAGCAACATGTTGCCCCCGAACCACTGGTTGGGGATCACTGGTGTAGTGTATGCAGGGCCCACAAAGTCACTGTCTGATTTGAATTAATTGTTTTGGAAACTGGTTAAATGGGGGATTAAACCAGCAGAATGTGGCCATGGACTTGCAAGCTGTGGCAATTAGATTCTTGCTCATGTATTGTGGTTGGTAGGAATCACCTGAGCTGTCCCACCTATGAATCAAGTCTGGGTGGGAAGCTGGTCAGTATTCATTATGCGTGCCACCACCTTAGTTTTGCTTGGTTTTTGGCACCTGGTTTTTAGTTGTAATATTGGTGTGTAGGCGCCATCTCATTGCATTGTGCCTGAGTCTGAGCTTTCAGAATGAGCCAGCTCTACACATCAGAACTGCTTTCAGGTAACCTATTTTTTCTCCTGCTCCAGTGTAACTGGAGGAATCCCAAGCCGGACTTGGATTTCTTACTATTTAATGTTATTCCTATATCTACTGGGAGCTGCTATCGTACTACCTTCCCATTGTTCTGCTGATCGGCTGCTGGGAGGGGGTGATATCACTCCAACTTGCAGCTCAGCAGTAAAGTGTGACTGAAGTTTATCAGAGCACAGGTCACATGGTTGCGGCACCCTGGGAAATGAAGAATGTGGCTACCCATGTGAAATTTTAAAATTAAATATAAAAAAATCTGGTTGTGTGAAAAACTGATTTCAGTGCATTATTCTGCAGGAGTAGCTCTATTAACTGATGCGTTTTTTTTACAAGAAACATGTTTTCCCATGACAGCATTACTTTAAGAAAACTTTACAAACAGAAAGCTGAAAGACCTTGGTCCACGGCCCACCTCTGTTACACAATTTGTAGATCAAGCTGGAAAGGGAACCTAAAAATGTATATTTTGTACTCAACTAATTTAATCCAGTTGTAATAAGCTTAATATATGTATTTTACATCATTTTTAAATACCATACTTTTCTACAGGTTAGTGACCGGTAAAACCAGATAGCATAGAAATTATTCCTTACCTTCCTCTTCGTACAGACTGCTTTTAAGTTTCCAGTCTGTCATTCAGACTGCAATTCAGTTACTAAAGTCGGTGACCCACTCAACTGAGATCTACAGAAAACTTAACTTTTAAACCAACTCTTTTAACTATCATATGATTTTTTGTCTTGTGTTTTTTTTTCCAAAACCAGAAAAAAAAATCTATTCTGTTTTGGGGAAACTGATTAATGATTTTGTGAGCAAATTACTGTACCGCTTCATGCTGAGAATGGAAAAAACATGACCTCATGTGGGAAATACTGAAATCTGTTGGGTGTGGTTCTTTCATTGGAAAATACATGGACAGCTTGACATTCTTTCTAGAGCTAGAAATGAATACTGGGACATGTCGGGATGCAACAACAACAATATACATTTATCTTTTGATGATACAGTAGGGATGATGGTCAGGGAGCTTTCTGCATGTTGTTGCCAGTTACTCTACATTGCATTTTATAAACCTTACTCCTTCTCTACAGATCTGTCTTGAGTGAAAAACAAAATGTTGTGGTTAAAGCAGTTATGTATAGCCACCACAATGTTATGAGACATTAAATGAATGGCTTCTTGGGAGCCTGGCAACTTACATACAAATCAAGTAATCCTTTTATGTAAATAACAGTCACTTCTTGTAGTGGATGCTCCACAGTTCTGGTAACATGTACATCAGACTATTGGCGATTGCCATTTTTCAAGTGTTTATGGTTGTGGGAAATACTGATGTGGATATCTTAACACTATTACTATATTTAGTGAAGTTATGTTTATATTTAAGTACAACATTGCAGATTTTCACACCCGTAGAGAATGACCAAAACATAATAAAACATTTCAGGA
The DNA here is from genome assembly GCF_000004195.4 of Xenopus tropicalis. NCBI lineage: Eukaryota > Metazoa > Chordata > Amphibia > Anura > Pipidae > Xenopus > Xenopus tropicalis. The sequence continues at coordinate 39,599,280 of NC_030677.2, read as the reverse complement.
ACCTTTTATTTGATAGGAGGTGAAGACTCGCCTATCTATCTGCCCAGTAAGACTGCAGCATTCCATAGTATTGGGGAGTTACTCAGCAGCGTCACCAGTGTTAAAAATTGAGCCTCACTAAGGGGCAGATATATCAAAATTTGAGTTCATGGAGAAAAGAAAAATTTGCCTGCAATAAAACTTGCGTGACTTCTGAGTTCTTCTGAAATGCTAGCATATTGGGACTGGATATTCCCATGTGTGTTTTGTCTTAGAACACCCACTGACGAGAATCACATTGTTACATTCAAATGTTTTAATAAAATGGGGAAATAAAGTTGTTAGAGACAATGAGTTTTTTTCTGGTGACTTTTCCTTTAATAAATACCGTCTATTTGTGGTTGTTATGAATATTCTCAAGTATATTTGCGTTTCTGTTTTTTCACCGCGTTGTTTCACTAATTGTCCCATAAGTGTTTAATCATGCCAATAATAACGCCTTTTGGCAATGTTACAGCTTACATGTATGTATGAATAATGTCTGCATCTTTATTACCTTAGAAAGCAAGGCTTGCTCGTCCAGAGAACTGGATTCCTTATGTTAGATTCTTAATTAGAACTGGAGAAACATTCCCAAATATTGCCTTGATTTATCAGAGAACAATTACATTTAAATGTATTAATGGGGTGGTTCACCTTTAAGCTGACTTTTAGAATGTTATAGAATGTCCTATTCCTAGCAACTTTGCAATGAATCTTAATTATTTATTTTTATAGTTTTAGGATTATTTTGAATTATCTTCTACAGCTTTCAAATGGGGGGCGGGGGTCACTGTTGCTCTTTGAGCTTACAATTTTATTATTGTTGTTATGTTTTATTACTTATCTTTCTGTTCAGTCCCTCTCCTATTCATTTAGTCCCTCTCCTATTCATATTCCAGTCTTTCATTTAAACCAGTGTCTGGGTGCTAAGGTAAACAAGACCCTAGCAACCAGACAGCTAATTAATTTCAAAACTGAGAAGCTGCTGAACAGAAGCTAAATAATTATAAACCAATAAAAAATGAAAGCCAATTGCAGAATATCAATGTCAATATCATACTAAAACCTAATTTAAAGGTGAACAACCCCCTTAAAGGAGAAGGAAATGCTAATAAAGAGTTAATTTCAAGCTGCAGGCATACCTTCAGTTCTCTCGATAGTGCCCTTAAGTCTCCCCATATTTCTCCTGTTCAGATGATCAGAAGCCAAACAGGAAGAAAAAACACTGAGTTGTGTAAAGAAAGTTCCCATAATACCTCGCTCCTGCACTGAGACCCAGACCAAGTGAACATGCTCAGTTAGTTGGACTATGAGTCAGCTTCCTGCTGATTGGTTCAGATCCACATTCCTAAGGGGGGGAGTGAGTTCTTAGCATTCTTGAGGAAGGGGGGAGCAGGAGAGAGGAGAGAGCTGTGTGTCTCTGGCACAGGAAAACAAACAGACAAGCAATCATGTTTCTTTTAATAGAGGACTCAGCGTCCTTAGTGCAGCGTTTCTGTGAGTGCTTATGGCTGTATTTACATAGACCTTTCTGATAAAGCTTACTTAGTTTTTACCTTTCCTTCTCCTTTAAAAGCTGGCATATAATAATGCAGCTACAAATACATACATACATACATATAGTGAAACCTACTGGAAAATAAGTTCACTAATGGGAAAAATATTGTTTTTAGTGAAACCAATTAATCGAATTGTGGAATGTATGACTTTAAATTCAGTGTTGAAATGATCAGTTTCAACATGAGTTATTTTGCTTAATATAGTTTGCTGTGCGTATTTGTATAATGCTGAGCAGCAGAGGGTTTTTTCAGGATGACTTTGTATGTAATAAAACTGATTTGGTCAGTGATGATATTTATGTTACACTAAGGGGCACATTTACTAACCCACGAACGGGCCGAATGCGTCCGATTGCGTTTTTTTCGTAATGATCGGCATTTTGCGATTTTTTCGGAAATTATCGCGACTTTTTTGTTACCAATACGATTTTTGTGAAAAAACGCGAGTTTTTCGTAGCCATTCCGAAAGTTGCGCAAAATCTGGCGATTTTTTCGTAGCGTTAAAACTTGCGCGAAAAGTCGCGATTTTTTCGTAGAGTTAAAACTTGCGCGAAACGTCGCGCCTTTTAAGTTTTAACGCTACGAAAAATCGCCAGATTTTGCGCAACTTTCGGAATGGCTACGAAAAACTCTAGTTTTTTCGCGCAAGTCGTAATGGCTACGAAAAACTCGCGTTTTTTCGCGCAAATCTTATTGGTAACGAAAAAGTCGCAATAATTTCCGAAAAGTCGTAAAGGCGCCGAAAAAATCGCAAAAAATACGAAAAAGTCGCAAAATGTTCGTTTTCCAATCGGAATTTTTCCCAATTCGGATTCGAATTCGTGTCTTAGTAAATCAGCCCCTAAGTGGACAAAAAAATTTGCTGCTACAATGAAACAGAATCTCAGCCCCTTTTCCCAAGGAGACAGAAAGGCCTTAATGCAGATAATAAGTAATACATTATGCACATCTTAGGGCCACACATATCCTTTGAAGGGCCATATTGGCCTCCGAGCCAGTTAAAAGAGCGTTTCCATTATATTTACAAACAAAGTATAATTTTCCTTTAAACTTTCGTGTTGACTCAAGCCTTTGAATGGCAGGCTTGCCACATGTAAGGAACACAAAGGGCAGTACTAAAAGTGTGGTTAGAGTTTCTCAAAATAGTTTATGTGGAAATTCAGAACTCTCTCCCAAGTATTAAATGTGACATGTTGCAAAATATTTGAACCCATTAGAATTTGAAAAATAAAAATAAAAATAAAGTAAATGAAACCTGAGACCCCCATAAGAGGTAAACCAAATAAATACAGGTTCTTAGCAGAACCAGTATTTCCCTGTGTTCTTAATGAGCAGTCTTAACTTCATTATGAAATGAATATGAAGCGTGCAAAGTCAAAAGGCAGAAATGTAATCTGGCACAAATACACCAAGAACAGAAAGGCCAAAATGCTTGAGGATGTTGGAATGATATATTTATGCAAATAATCAATTTAGAATCATGTTACACATGCACCAAGAATAAGCATTGCCATTTACCAGATATTTACGTTAAAAATGGATGATTTGGGCCAAAAGCTCCCCAAACTGAACCTCATACTAAAGTAAAAGAATAATGTTGGGGCTTAGTGTTTCGCCAGTTTCTCTCATGAGAGGTTGCTATAGGCACAAATTATGGGAGGGTTAAATAGAAGCACGTGCTTAAACATTTTTTAACTTCCATGTTCTCGTGACCAAAAAACACTTTGTTTTAATGATTCATATTCTGTTTGGCCAGGCACTTGGATTCGCCCGAATCCTGACAAAAAATCCCAAACTGAATTGTGGATTCGGTGCATCCCTGCTGTCATTACCAGTTAGCAAGTCTTTTTCCCTAGTTTGTTTCCGCTCTATAGATTATTTTATTGTTTATCCCTACATAGTTAGCATAAAGAATGTTTGGTTGTTACAGGCTTCCTTATTGAACCCCTCTTTTTGCAAAGCTGCAAAGTCCAATCAAAATCATAGCATGCTGCATTGCGATTGGCCAGCTTTGAGTTTCAGAGTTTCACTTTCCTAGTAGTTTTGGTCATGTCAGTTGAGATATTTGGAGTTCCCATTTGCCCTGGTTAAAGGGGTGGTTAACCTTTACATTACCTTTTAGTATGTACAGAATGTCCTATTTCTAGCAACTTTGCAATTATGCTTTATTGATCATTTGTTATAGTTTTTAAATGATTTCCCTTCCTCTGCTACATTTTTCCAGCTTTCAGTTGAGGGTTACTGACCCCAGCAGCCAAAAACAATAGTTTTGTAAACTTACAATTTTATTATTATTGTTAATTTTAATAACTTATCTTTCTATTTGCTCCCCCTCCTATTAATTTTCCAGTCTCTTATTCATCCCACTGCCTGGCTGCTAAGGTAAACAATACCCTAGCAACCAGATAACTGCTGAAATTCCAATCTGGAGAGCTGCTGAATGGTAGCATTGCAGCTAAAATACAGGAGAAAGCTAGGTTGCCTACAAGGGGTCCCCTCAATAGCAACACTCACAGTAAGCTTTTCTTCAGCTCTATGAAAATATGATGCCATGTAGAAATTTTCCTTTGAACTAAAAAGCCTGTTAATGAATACTTTTGAATTCTAGAAGATGTAAAACTTTTATTTTAAATGAATGTATTCTTTCCTTCTGGAGTCCATCAAAAACCACCTTCTGCTCACTACAAAACAAATACTTTTAATTGGTAAATTAAATTCACACTTAACTGACACCATAGGAAAATGGCTTAGGGTCATCCTGTGAAGGCTACTTCGAGACTATGAGGATTATTCCAGTTCTCTGAAGTTCATGTGGAGCAAGGCCATGGGTGTAACAAGAAACTCCTGGATCTCTTTGCCAAATCCTTTCAGACTTTTCCACATAATTTCCCCTGCAACACCCTATCACCTTTCAAACCATTTTGTACACTTTATATATTGGCTTGCTGCAGAATTTATTAATGGAGAAGCAATCCTTGAATGATCCGTACAACCAAATAATCACCAGCAAGGGGGCTTTTTTTTGTTATCAAAGTATTCAATGCTTTTAATCATGGCAGACGTTTTGTAGAAGACAGAGTAATAATGTCACACCTTGTATGATGCTATCCACATAATGTTATTATTAGCTATACTATATATTAACCAACCTAGAATGTTGGAAATATATATTTGCCCCTTAGAACAAACTTTTCACTTTGTAAAAGGATAATGATGTGATATATTGAGGTTATAGAACTGGGTGTATAATCTAGGACAGGGATGCCCAAACTGGAGGCTCTCCCTGGAGTAAAACTGTGTCTCTGTGCTTCCAAAGCTTGCCTCCAAACCAGAAATGTAAAAATGGGTATCTACTTTGAGGCCACTGGGAGCAACCATCAAAGGGGGTAGCTTTATGTTGCTTACGAGCCACTGGTTGGGGACCACTGCTCTAGGATGTAAGAAGCTGGAAAGAATGGGAGAATTATAGGAAATGAGCTGGAAAATAGCAAGTCATGGTATGTTGGGGAACAGAGAAGTGTGAGGAAAGTGAATAGGTTTTATTGATAAACCGTGCATTTTTAAGCAAATAATGCTATAATTGGAACCAGTCATTGCATGGGGCCTTCAGTGAGTTTCTGGTTTTTGAGTTAACCCAAATGTAACCCAGCTGTAACCATGTTATCAGCTATTGTTATCTATGGTGATTTACATTTCTAAATATATTGCTTATGGTTTTGGAATGTCTTAATAGAACATTGTAAATCTTTGTACTACCTCGTATATTATATGTGTCCGAAATTCTCAGAGTTGACCCCTATATGTTACATAACCATGGCCACGTTTAACTGTATGCAAACATAGTGGCTTGAACTTTATTGCCAATACACCAAGGGGTTAAAAAGGAATCTGGTTAATGTTATACTGAATGGATACAGGGCAGTGAAATTTGATGTGGCATTTTAAGATGCCAAGCAGCTTTGGTGTCACACTGTGCATAAATATCTTACATTTAGCTTGCCAGTAAGGTATAGACTGGGATTATAGACTTTTTACATCTCTTTCCTGTCACTCCATCATTGTGGTGGAAAAAGTACTCATAACATTTATTTTAATGCAACAATATCATTCTTATTAATTTAGAAATAAAAAAATAGTAGTTTATACTGCTTCCAACAATTGTAAGTTTGCAGAAGTTAAATTCTAGCTTGGCTGCAAATGTTTCAGATAGCCTAAGGGCCCCTCGCCTCAGTTCAACACCATTCAGACATTTCTCCAGTGAGCTACAGGAATGGTTATTTTCTTTCATGCTGATATGCTTTTTCATTGGAACTGAATTTGGAATGAGTCCATGCAATCGAAATACATTAGATACATTAGAGATCTTTTGAAACATTTGTAATGCTCAAATCCCGGCCTTGCCAAAAGCTGGTATTCATTAAATGTGTTTAAAAAGATGATAATATTTAGCCCAGAATAGTATGGAAATGTGCAGCCATCATTTCTAGCATGCTTTGTCTCAGTGCATAGATAACCTTAATCACAAGTGCTCCCACTGTATTTGAATAAAGGGGCAAGGAAGGCCCAGAGCTTTTTGTTTAAGACAATGATTAATAATATATTTGGCACCTGAATTAAATCTGGAATAAAAAAACATGTTTGACCATTTTTGGAGCTCTTATAGATTAAATGAGTGGTGGTTCTTCCTGAAAGCACAGTGGGATGTGCTTAGCCAATCAATCTATCATCTCTGCTTTTACACAGGGCAAGGTAAAATGCAGTTCCCTGTCAGGTTCGCTAAACTGTTTTTGACTAATGACCTCCTCCCTAATCTGGGGGATTGCTGGCACCCTATTGTGCAAAATCCTAAATGCCTCTCCTGGATAGCGTAGGAAGGAAGCCAGCAGGAAGTGGATTTTGCTAGCAAACTTTTGGGATTTTTTTTTTATTGAAGCAGCACAACAGGTTCTTTTTTTAATTGTGTATAACGCAAATACTTTTTCTTGTCATTGTATGTTCTTTTAAATTGTGTGGATTAGGTTGCATGCAAATTGGACACTTTATGCTCCTGTATGCTATTTTATTGCATTATTCTGGCTTTATTCCCACTGACCCATGTTGTGAATATGTTTTTATACTGGTGACTGACTGCTTGCCCACAGGCTGATCAGGCAGGGTAAAGGCATTTTTGTTTGGAGGCTTCTGCCTTGAGTTCCCAGATGACCTGAAGCAAAACCCCTAATTGTATGATCTTTAACAGTACTCTCTCTAATACACTTGCACTTAATATGCACGTATAGTTATAAAATACATTTGCTAATCAAGCAAGACCTGTTAGAGACCATGCTTGTTTTGGAAACCCCACAAACTGTGTGTACTGAAATAAAGAAAGGGACATGACCTTGTTAAAGGGGTTAGGATTAATTATTACAGTAATGTGATCTTGGAGAACTGATAGAAATCATCTCATTAGTGCACGGTTTCTGCAGGCGTATAGCTAATATGCTGAAATCTGTAATGCCTAATGCTTGAGTGGCTCCATCAAAGATTGCCTAAAACTAAACCTATGCTAATGATGCTGCCAAAGTTATTCTTTTTGCTTGATGCACATTTGAAATGTATCAGTAACCTTCCCTAAAGTGATATTTACTTTAGCTTTATTAATCCATATTGTTCCAGTGTATATTTCTATAACTTTAGCCTTCACCTAAACCTGTCCATTTATGCACCGGCATTATCGTACGAGACTTTGTTTTGTTCGATATTTGGTGCGTGAATGGCAGATCAATGAGATGACCAACATCTCAAAAGTTGATCGGGCAGAACAAAAGATTTTGATCGGGTGCTGTTGAAGGCTCCCAAGCAAAATCTGTGTTTAGGGCTGAACCGTCAGGTGGAGGTAGAATCCCTATTGGTCGCAGGAAAGATCGTAATTGGTACGTGTATGTCCACCTTAAAGGAGAAGGAAAGGTTAAAACTAAGTAAGCTTTATCAGAAAGGTCTATGTAAATACAGCCATAAGCGCTCACAGAAATGCTGCACTGAGCCCCTCTATCAAAAGAAAAAACGCAGGATTTCTTGTCTCCTTTTTTGTGAACATGTTCTTGGAGTATCTGATTTCCTCTCTCAGAAAAAACCTTCATTCCTGGGGCCAGAGTCTGCGCAGCTCTCTCTCCTCTCCTGCTCCCCCCGCCCTCAAGAACTCACTCCCCCCTCCCTTAGGAATGTATAATCATAGCTCTAACTGCTAGACTGTAAACAGGAAGCTAGTTAAAATGGCAGCTGCTATCTTAAACAAACAGAAAGCTTCTAGGCTCTTTACATCGGTATGGCAATGCTTTCTGCAGAATAAATATAGTGTTCTAGGTGGCACTAATGTGGTGAATCTATTGGCAGTAAAATGCCAAAATACTTTCCTTTTCCTTTAAGACTTGTTCTCCAATGCATCAGTTTTCCACGTGGCTCCCTGTGCTTATTGCCCTTCCATCTTCTGAGGCACCTTCTATGAACATTTCAGTTCTCTAGTAGCTTCTATGCATTTAGAATTTCTAGTTTATATACTTTCCTAATTCATTGCCACAATAAACTCCAAACTAGGCAGGATTATTTGCAAATGATCATATTATCCTGCTTTATATGATTGTTTTTAATTATTTGTCTTTGCATTATGCCTTAGCAACCAGAAAGCACATTTATTCTGAGGCTAAAATGTTATAAGGTTAATTCCTTCACACATATTATGAACTTTTCTTCACTTGCTTCCCATCCGGTTCTTACTGAATTCCAGGTCATACCCTCCATCTAAAGTCAAATTGGTTTTGTCCCATCTATCTAAAATCAGATCTTTAGTAGCCACAATATCCTATCCTCTCCGCCTGTGCTTCTCAGATTTATTAAACGTAACCCAGCCATTCTTGTGAATTCTTTTTGGGCACAACAGTACATAATAGAACTAGTTCTGCACTATTTTTGATTCTTGATACTATTAAATGACTGCTTCCAGTCCTTTATCCACTACACATTTATTGACCCACAAGCTTGCATTATGTCCACCGACTCATTAGACTCTTTCTCAGAAACCCACTCTTCTAGATGAGTATGAGAATTGTATCTCTTATACTAAACTATATTATTTATCATTCCCTTTTTTCTCCTGTTTGCCATTTATGCTCTACACCCATTTGATCATTGTTTTTCAACCTCCTAGTCTGGATTTTTGTAATACTGCCACATTGGCCATACACCCTCATATATCCACCCCACCCTGCCTGTGTAATCTGGCCTTTTAAAATCCTCACCCAAGACTGAACTGTTGGATTCCTGAGTGGCAAGGCAAACATTTTAGTCCCTTACTCTACCATGTCCTGCTGTCCTGCCTATGTTGCTCTTCCCTTTCTGTTGTAGAGTGCAGCCTTAGAGTGAATTCCAGCTCCATGTATGGTTTTGCTTCTCATCACCATCAGGACGTTTATGTCTTCTGCTTCCTTTGCAGTTTGGTAACCAACATTGATACAGAACATTTCTGGTCCTGGAAGCCATCTATGTAAAGCACTAGCATCAGTTACTAAATATGGTATATTTCTAGTTGTCTATAGTGACACAAAACTTTGATTTGGAAGGTTTTCATGAGGAAATGGGAGTTGCTGATAAGAGAGAAGGCGGTTTTGACAAGATAGAGTGGACATGTGTAGGCGGATTTGGATCTCATTTATGAGGGCGGTTTACTAACAGGAATAATTATAGAAGTAAGAACCTTAACCTGTGTGTGAACTCGCTTCCTTTCATAGCTGATCCTGCGTCCTGCAAATAAACTTTATTTTTCAACTCTGCCTATTTATCTCTGCTGAACTGAAAAAGGGTGTTAGGAATTCAGACACTCACTGGTTTTATTTAAAAAGATATCAGAGGTCCTCAAAAGTGCATTTCAGCAGCCCAGATGCACAGGATTAACAGCAGCTCACTAACTAGGGGGTGTAGTATTAAAATATAATTATCATTAATGTGTATTAAGTCATGTGGAAAATGTTTGTTAAAATATAACAACATCACCATGTTAAGACTGCTGTACACACTGTAAAGTCCAGCATATTTATAAAGCCACAATTCCTTTGCTTTCTGAATTTGTCTTTGGCGTCAAAGTTTTGCACCAGATCTTAGTTATTTTGAATTAATGGTGATTTGAATGATGGAATTAATGGTAATTATCGGTTACCTTATACCCCGGGTTGGTGCTCCTGTTAGGAGAAAACTGCATCAGCCTAGGGTAGCTGTGAGAGAGCCATTCTCTTCCTTCTTTTGTCTTTGTGCCACTTGCACACGCTCAGTAGAGTGAAAAGCAGAACTTTAACAAGAAAATTGCCATTTGGGCCCTACTGCGCCCTACTGTGCCCTACTGCACCCTGCTGCGCCCTACTGTGCCCTACTGCGCCCTACTGTGCCCTACTGCGCCCTACTGTGCCCTACTGTGCCCTAATACTCCCTACTGTGCCCTACTGCGCCCTACTGCAACCTACTGCACCCTAATACTCCCTACTGTGCCCTAATACTCCCTACTGTGCCCTAATACTCCCTACTGTGCCATACTGCGCCCTACTGTGCCCTACTGCACCTTACTGCACCCTAATACTCCCTCCTGTGCCATACTGCACCCTACTGCACATGTGCCGGCACCAGAATTTGGAAGAGCGGAGAAGAGAACCAACCGGGGGTATGAGGTAAGCGATTACAGTCTCTGGGGGGTGCCTAACATTTTGTGGGTTTAAGGGGGTGCACATAGACAGATTTCCAGTCTGTACCTGGGTGGGACCCTGCAGAGCAGCAGACTCTAGACTCTGCACTGATAGACTACAACAATAACTGCTGCCTGCATAGGCTACACATACTGTATGAAGGCAGCAGTTATTGCAGTAGTGAGAGGAATATCCTTGGGTAGGGAAGGAGGGTTACCAGTAAGACTGTGGATCAGCTGTATTGCTCCAGGCCTCGCAACCTTTAAGGGCCACATTATCCAAAGCTTAATTTTTCCAGGGCATTTTACATAATATCTCCCATGAAGTTATCAGAGCATGCAGTCAATCGGTTCCATGCAAATGAACACATGCTCTTTGAGGGACACGGCTTCTACATTGGCATGGTGTAAACAAGGGCAAGTTAAAATATATGCCAGAAAGGTCATCTACACATTGGTGGGGCATCTAGTGCAATACATACATGGGGTATATTTATCATGCTGTGTAAAAAGTGGAATAAAACATTACCGGTGATGTTGCTCATAACAGCCACTCAGATGCTTTGCTTTGGTTTTCCAAGTGCTGAAATCTAATTGCTGATTGGTTGCCCTGGGAAACATCACCAGTAATGCTTCACTCCACTTTTTACATAGCATGATAAATATACCCCTTAGTGTATCTATAAACTACAACACAAATGTATCTATAATCTCAATCCAATAGTATTTTATATATTTGTCTTGTCTAATATATAATCCAATCTTGCATGGTGTGTCCAAAAGCATACATGTTCATAGTACAGGTATGGGATCTGTTATCTAGGATGCTTGGGACCGGGGCTCTTCCAGATAAGGGATCTTTCTATAGTCTACTAAAAGATTATTTAACCATAATTCACCCAATAGGATTGTTTTTCCTCCAGTAAGGGGTAATTCTATCTTAGTTACAAGGTACTGTTTTATTATTACAGAGAAAAAGGAAATCATTTTTAAAAATTTTAATAATTTGATTAAATTGGATTCTATGGGAGGTGGCCTTCACATAATTCTAAACTTTCTGAATAACAGGTCATTAGTTCCTGTCAGTGCAAGTGTTGCAACTGTCGAATAATGTCTTACATTTAAGAGAATATATGCTGTCCAGTATTACTCGAAAACAGATGAGCACTTTACAAATGTACATTTTTTAATAGTTTATTTAATATTTGCAGTTCTTACCATACTAATATCATGAATGTGCAACTGGAGCTCCCCCTGCTGTTGAGTCCAAGGAGTAATTGAATGATTTGCTTCAGATGCCTGGGACCAATAGCATTTATAATTTCACCCCAAATTTAGACTGGAAGCTCAGTGGGACAGGATCTCACTACTCCTGTATGCGTTATAGGGATAGCTGGTCATAATCAGTGTTATATAATAACCCAAAATGTTATTTTGTACCTTTTCCTGTTCTTGTAGGAATGCTTTGCCATCAGAATCCATTATACTTTCTAATTGTTCATTAAATTGTGTTACATTTGTAAAGAATTTACATCTGCTGGGGAAACATTTATTTATTTAATGTTTATTAGGCAACATCCTCTTGCACTTGCGAAAACCCCATTGTGCTGTCAGGAACAAAGGAAGGGAGCAGTGATGATGGGAGGCTGCAGAAAGCTATGAAGCAATAAAAGGCAACACGGTGGCCTGGTAGGAGTTTGTGTAGCAGCACTGGCTGCTTGTATGTCTTCTCGCTTTCATTTATAAGCGTTCAAGGATACAGAGCTGTCTCAGAAAGGGTGCAGTTTAGTTACCACATCTAATAAATGTCTCTTTTTGACACAGATTTATAACATGAAATTGAATATTACAAGCCCTGTGAGGGCTGGCAGGTATTGTTATTGAGCTGAGTTTTCCTGTTTGTGTGTAGTCCTAGGCAAATGATCACTGACTTGTCTTTCGAACAGTGGATCCTGCAAAAACCTTGCCACGTTTCTTCTGTGCATAAAAATTCTGAATCTTTTACAGCCCACAAGTAACAGTATGTTTATTTATACAAAGTGCCAGTTGGGATGGAACTGGTGCAACACTGCCATCTAGTGCTGTCTGTCTCACTATGCAGTCTGTTCACAAAACCAGACTCTTGCAATAGGAATTACTCTCTCACTGAATGTTATTTTAACCTCTTTCAGAATCTGTGCGCAAACAGCCGAAACAGAGGGAGATATGTTTAGTTAAGCCTTTCCAAGTGAAGCAAGTTGTATTGCTCTGTCACTAAGTGTTTTTTAGCTAGTCGTTTCTTTTTGGAATGGCTGTAAGCCTGTTAAAGGGGTAAAGTATGTTTATAACAACTTTTCAGTAGGTCTTGTTTTTTCTTTTTTTATATTTTGATTATTTGCCTTCCACTCCTGCCTCGTTTTAGCTTTCAGTTTAAAGTGCTGTTTTGTTGTTGAGGGTCACTGACCTCCGCAAGGAAATAACTATTTTGCTGTGTACTTTGTATTACTTATTGTTTTATTCTATTTATATTTCAGTTTGTCATTTAAACCACTATTTACTACTATTTACTAGGGTACATTGGACCTTAGTGACCAGTAAGCAGCTGAACATTCAGACTGGAAAGCTGCTGAACAAAAAGCTAAAAGATAAGTAAATAAGTAGAAAAATAAGATCAATTGCAGGGTGTCTGAAGTTGGCCATACACGTGGCGATCTGACGATGTTTCGTGCGACCATCAGTCGCACAAAACATCGTCAGATCCGCCACACGCCATTCAGGTCTGAATCGGCAGGTAAGGAGGTAAAAACAATAGGATTTCTACCTCCTTCTGACGATTCAGCGCTGAAGGGAGATTTTGGTCAGGCGCCTTCTATGGTGCCCGATCAAAATTTTCAAACTGGTCCGATCGGCGAGTCGGCCGATATCAGCAGCTTCCTGCGATATCGTTCAACTCGCCGACATACCATACACGCACCAAATATCTTACGAAACAAGCAGTTCACAAAAAGATAGTATTAACTTTAAAATGAACCACCCCTTTATAAATAAGAATAAGAATTAGGAATATTTATTTGTTAAATAAAAATATATTAAATATATGTCACTCCACCTACTGATTGCTCATTTATAGGTAAAAGAACTGAGCTGAATTAACTTCTGTATTCAGATAGTTAACAGGATAGCCAATTTCATCTTTTGATGTGACCAGGGCAGTATTGAAACCTGTTTAACCATGTAATTATAGTTATTATTTCCATAAACCCATTCTGGTTCTGCTGAACTGGACTGGGAGGCTGTTACACTGTATGTTCTGTTCTGCCGCTGGCTACAATTACAATTACAACATCAGCTGGAGAGCAGAGGAGGGCTTTCAGCTATTGGTCTGGGGATAGCCTACAAGCCCTACATCATGCTCTTTTCCAATAATGGGCCACGTTCAATTCAGTGAGAAAAAGTTTTTCATGTGAAAACTTATGGACGAGATTTTTTCCAGTTTTTTTCCCCTTAGACTTCAATAAAGTTTTTACCTGATAAACAGCGAGATACATTTTTCTGAATTGAATTGCATCTCAGATTGAATATTGTCCATCAGTTTTCACATGATAAACCTTTTTCTCATTGAAGTGAATTTGACCCAATGGGCCCGATTCACTAAAGGCTGAAAAAACGAGTGTTATTTTTAACTAGTGTTAAAAATATCACTTTTTTATTCACATACTTTGATTCACAAAAAAGACACTTGTCTGAATTAAGAAGTGATTTTATTGACATTATTTATGTTGCGATGACATATTTTTAAGCTATATTTTACAGCATGCAATATATTTGTGCATTACTTCATAGCACCCGATATTAGCGCACGCTATTACGCACGGAACCGTTACCTTCTGAAAACTACCATTCTGAAATTGACAGGTTCCCTGAAAACTCGAAGATACATCACTCTAGGACGAATCCTACTTGATTCTCACAATCTAACAAAAATCCGCCTGCAAACTCCATCTTGTCTTCACAAATGCTCACAAGCCGCCATGTTTTTTGAGTAACGCCTACTCTGAGTAGGTGTTAATATTAGCACAGGTTATCGCCATATTTCATGCTTTTAACACTTCAAATATGTGAATTATGCGTTATTAATTATTTCTATTACATAATTATCACAATGCGATGGACGTAACGCTTTGCACATGCGATATGAGTATTAACGTATACAAAATTACTTTGATGAATCGTTACTTAATTAAGGAACACTTTTTAATGCATAAAACTCTGTGTTAAGTGTTAATGACCTTTAGTGAATTGGCCCCAAGGCCTCTTATTGGATGGGAGTTTCATTGGTGCATGATTCAAGCAATGCTTATTGTGGAAAAGCAAATAAATATTAAGCAAAAGTGTAGCCAGATATTCTGAAATATGGAAAATTCCATTATCCTACATAATAAGACCCTTAAGTCTGTAACTATGTATTTGCCAGCGTGGCTGTGGAGTGTCAGATATCATTCTCTAATTAACTGCTGGCACGTTAGGTGTCAAAAAATACAGAGCTGCCATTCCGACTAAATGTGGAGAAAAACCTTCAGTAAAAGGTTTAGAAACGCATAACACAGAGTGGGGCGTCAGTAGGGATAACTAGGGATGGACTGTGACTAGATGGAACATGCAGCTCCAGTATACACAGAAGCAAAGGTGGGACCATGAGGGACCCCATCTGCAAATGGAGTTGGCCAACATTGCTGAGAAGTACAGACAGATTATTACCCATCATGCAGTGTCATCAGTGGGACATCTGATTGGTCCCAAATTCATTCAGCACCATGACAATGATCTGGCATATATGGCCAAAATCACAAAGAACTGTCTGCAATGTAAAGAAGAACAAGGTCCTGTGCACAAGATGGTATGGCCCCCAAAGCATTCCAATTTCAATATCATCCAGTCAGTCTAAGAATTACTTACAGAGAGTACCTAGCGTTCTTTTGCAGGCCTTCCTTATATTTTAGTGCCCATGTATAGGATATAGTGGAATTAACAAGCAGAGACTATGACAAAGCTGTACCCAAGCATTATACATATTGCAGTAGCATTATCAGAATTAACAGATACTAATCCTTGTATAATGAAGATTGCCCCCTCCCTCACAATGGTGATTTTTCTTAATTGTTATTTCAGCATGTGGTTACATTTAGATTAAAATGTCATTTTCCTCTCTAATAATGTGTGTGACTCGTTCAGAAGTAATAGGAATAAAGCCCAAGTACATAGCTAGGGGAAGGCTGGCCATTAACCTCCTATTGTGACTCACTGTATTTAATGAGTGATTTCCTGTGTCAGACAGTTTGTTCTGGTACATCGCAGGCTTCATTAATAAACAGTCCTGGCCCAACTGGACCTGAATGCTGTCACACAAATTAAATGCGCTGGAACTGCAGCAAATGAAAAGCCTTCCTGACAGGTATTTGGCTCCATCTTGCATAGGACAGAACTGTGGCATCCCTGCAAATGCCTTCTCTCCGTTCAGCGTTTGCCCCAGTTTGCCCAGATTTAATGAGGGGCCCCCACTCACTTCGATGCTTGGGCTAAAAAGCAATCAAATCAAAATCCACTTAGCACTTGAATCATTGACCAAGTAAGCAGTAATCCCCCGTGTTAAATTCCCCCATAAAAGCGAGGAGAAGGCCAGAACATGGAAGGCAGATCTAAATTAGTTCCAGCCAGTAAAGGGGGCTTTGCTTGCAGGGGCCGGCAGAAAGGAAACAGCCTGTATATTATCCAGTCTACTTCTCAGAGCCGCTGGGCTTGCTTTCAGACAACAGATTTATGTCTGACATTGTATAAACATTACATACAGTACGCAGCCTGTAAGTAAGTACCAGACCAATCTTTATCACTAGCTTTTCAAGTGCTTTTTACATAGCAAATAAAATGGGCATTATGTAAATCCGACTGAAGGTCAGCCAGCAGTTTTACAGCTTCCTCGGAGACCAAGAGATAATTTGGCATTAGTAAAATTGTGAAAATGTTTTTATCTCTTTAAATGGTCATTATCTTCACTTACAGTGGATTGTAATAGTTATCAAGCCAGTCTAGTATTGTTAGTGCTAAAGCAAAATAAACATATACATACATGGCAGTCAGAGAAATAAAACAATGTGTCTGCATTTGTGTGAAGGGAGTGGCAATATAGTAGAATCTGGTAAATCTGTATGGATTCATATTTATTCTAGTTAATACAAGAACATGGTTATAAGGATTGCCTTCTGTGGGCCATCTAGACTTTCTGGGCTTTTCAGTCATCATACTGTAGTTCTACAGTTCTGCAAGGGGTCGGGTATTGTGCTACAAGTATTTCCCAGTGTGGATATGGGTGCAGGTCAGCATGTTGCATCTCAGGTCCCAATGGAATCTTCTTTTACTGATTTATTTACTTCAACTCCTAACCCTGCTATGAATGTTACTCCTACCATAGCCTCTCGTCTAGAGCGCCTAGGGCCAAACAATCGCATTACAATGTAGTGCAGGGGTCCCCAAAATTTCTTACCCGAGAGCCACAGTCAAATGTAAAAAGACACAGAGCAACACAAGCATCATTAAAGTTCATTGAGGTGCCAAATCAGAGCTAAGATTGGCTATTAGGCAGCCTCTATGCACACTATCAGCAGGGGCTTTATTTGGTAGTAAATGTTGTTTTTATTCAACCAAAACTTGCCACCCCATCAGGAATTCAAAAATAACTACTTGGTTTGGGGGCGCTGAGAGCAACATCCATGGGGTTGGTGAGCAACATGTTGCCCCCAAGACACTGGTTGGGGATCACTGATGTAGGGGATATGAAAATGAGCCGAGTCCCCTAATCCCTGACTAAAAAAATCAAACCTGCCTGATCGACACCTGCCCGTTTTTTGACCAGATATCTGTTGGGTAGGGCTGTTGGGGGCCCCATACATGGGCAGATAACCTGCTGAATCTATCTAACTAAAATCTATCTAGCTGCCTCAAATTGGCAGCTGAAATCTGCCCGTATATGGGCCACATTTAGTATTAATTCTTGGATATTTACTAATAGGCCATTCAGATATACAGCTTATTAACTTGCTCACTAATCTTCCCAGGCAATGTCATGTGCTTGGTGCTGTCATAAATAACCCTGGAAGTTTTACATTATAAAAGCAAGAACTTTTGAGCTCTGTTGTCAAGGCCTAAACAAGGATAATGTATGTATCAATACTCCTGCTCTTATGCATTATAGCAAATGGGTACTAAGTCTTTCAATAATAATGCAGCTATTCAGCTTAATTCTTTTACCAAATCCAGAATTTGGGGATTCTTTTGAAATGTTTTCATTAAAACATTGTAAGCTCTATGGCGTAGCGACCTCCATCCTCTTGTCTCTTTGACACCTAGGGGCTGATTTACTTACCCACGAACGGGTCGAATGGAGTCCGATTGCGTTTTTTTCGTAATGATCGGTATTTTGCGATTTTTTCGTATGTTTTGCGATTTTTTCGGATTCTTTACGAATTTTTCGTTACCAATACGATTTTTGCGTAAAAACGCGAGTTTTCCTATCCATTACGAAAGTCGCGTAAAAAGTTGCGCATTTTTCGTAGCGTTAAAACTTACGCGAAAAGTTGCGCATTTTTCGTAGCGTTAAGTTTTAACACTACGAAAAATGCGCAACTTTTCGCGTAAGTTTTAACGCTACGAAAAATGCGCAACTTTTTACGCAACTTTTGTAATGGATACGAAAAACTCGCGTTTTTACGCAAAAATCGTATTGGTAACGAAAAATTCGTACAGAATCCGAAAAAATCGCAAAACATACGAAAAAGTCGCAAAATGTTCGTTTTCAAGTCGGAACTTTTCCAATTCGGGTCGGATTCGTGGGTTAGTAAATCAGCCCCTTAGTTCTGGGGAATCTTTAATGCAACTGTACTTTGTATTTATTATCATAGCTTTTGTATTTACTTTTACAGGTATGGGATCCCTTATCCAGAAAGTTCTGAATTACAGAAAGGCCATCTCCCATAGACTCCATTATAAGCAAATAATTCTAATTTTTTAAAATGATTTCCTTTTTCTCTGTAATAATAAAACAGTACCTTGTACTTGATCCCAACTAAGATATAATTAATCCTTATTGGGGGCACAACAATCCTATTGGGTTTCTTCAATATTTAAATGATTTTTAGTAGACTTCAGTTATGAAGATCCAAATTACGGAAAGATCCCTTATCTGGAAAACCCCAGGTCCGAAGCATTCTGGATAACAAGTCCCAGGAATCTGGAGAAAGTGTTTTGCACCAGTTTTTCCAGCACTTTTACTCCAAAAAAGGGCTCTCTCCACTTTTGTGAATTCCCCCCAATAAGTTGTGTGGTTTGTTATTTTTGTCCCCTATGTGGGAGGGGTTATATGGTGTTTTCACTCTATGGTATATAAGTGATAGAATCAACCTATTTTTATGTTTAATTAAGAATATAATGCTTTTAGATAATTGTGCTGAATTCAATTTCTCTAAGTTGTCAATGTTTCCATCCTTTCTAACAAGGGGGAAAGAAAAGTCACACAATAAGGATTCAGCTCAAGTCACTTTGTATTTGTTATCATACTTTGTATTTAATTGTATCTATTATTGAAATGACCCCCTGTTCTATTAATTAATTAATACATTTGTTTCTTCAGTTGTATCCCTTTGAATGTAGCAAAATGAATGAGTGTGTTGCCCTGAGTAATCCCGGTGCTGCAGCAATTGCTGTGTGCGGGATTTCAGAGGATTCGGAGCATTAATTTAAAACTGAAATGGCATAAATTGGTTGGGTTACATGTGAAATTCAAATTGAATGTATCAGGTTGGATCTGGCACAGTTGTGCTTGTATTGTGGGTCAGGGCTGCATTACCGTCATTCTTTCAAGTGCTGATTTCTTGGGCTAAAGGTTGCGCGGGATGACACTTAAGCCCTAAGCTTAGCATTTAAGATAAAAACGTTTTGGCCATAAATAAGGAACAATTACTTTTCAGGATGATACATTTCCCGTGTTCGTGAAGGGATTTAGCCAAGCGTATTTGTAGGCTTCTTGGAATCAGCGGAGAACAGCCCAGTCTCATTTTACATAACCCTTTCCTTTATACATCCTGCTGCTATTGGGTCCCATGAACCCACTAAAAGCAATAGAAGACAGCTGTAAACTCACACGGTTTCCATAGCAATTAAGCGTGATGGGGCCAATTGATGATATAAATGGACCCAGTGCACATTAATCAATGTATTTCTGCTCTATGTCAGTAAGCATTTTACATTTTTTAGTATTTTCATATTGAAACCGTTTAATTGGCTTTAATTCTTTAGCCAGTAAAAAGGAGAGGATCTAATATCTCATGGGATTCTATTAACTTTTTCTCCAACCCTCACCACCTACCTGACCATTCTCCTTTATTCTTTAACACAATTTATTATGGGATTTATTATCTGGAATGTTTGGAACCTGGGGTGTCACGATTACGCGGTTTTCCCAATAAGGGAAAATTTCTAAAAACAGAATTAAAGGGCATTTTTGCCACCAGTATAGATCCATGCAGCTTAGTTGTACAAGCTATTGTTTTTATTATGGCAGAGAAAAAGGAAATCATTTTTAAAAATTAGAATTATTTGCTTAAGATGCAGTGTGGATAATGGGTTTCCAAATAAAGTATCCCATACTGTAGCATTCTTGTATAATGGTTTGCTTTACAACTTTACATTGCTTTACATTAAGGCAAGCATATGCTCCCCTCACTTTAATGCTATGGGGACCTCTAATACCAAGGAGCCTTATTACCAAAAGTCTTATGCCCCTAGGGACCCTTTTCACTATAAAAGTGTTGCCCACACAAACATTTTCCTTGCTAGCATAGATATCTTCTGGGCTTACTGCTTGGAACATCGTACATATGTTTGGTAGGTAACCATGCGTTGCTAGATGTTGCGTTAAACAAAGTATTGTATTCAGTCGAGATGATAGTTCAGTTACCTTCCAAATGTAAAACTGCCCCTGCATTGAAAGATCTTTGAGATCCCTCTATTTTGCAGGCAATAATGACAAATACATGGTGCTGGTTTCACTTTGGATTTTGGAACATTTCTATTATCTTTAAAAAAGACCACTTTAATTGCGCTCCCTATAGATCCTCTCAGGTCCCTGTCTGTGTTTCAAATGGGGGGTGGGCGTGTTCTAATGTCTTCTGCCAGAAGCACAGTAATAGGGGGATAGTCAATCACATCCCTGCAGTTACACAAGCAAAGACAGGCTTCAGTTCCCTATCAGGGCAGCCTAGCTGCTGATTGGTTCCTATACTACAGTGCAGTGTGCCGGCTCCCCTGCACAGCCTGGGGAAGTAGGCAGCAGGAAGTGGAACAGATGGGTGGGGCTAGTAGGGATTTTGCTGAAATTTTCAATAGATCAGCATAAAAGACAATTTTTTTTAAGCACAATCCTTCTTTTCAAAGGTAACTGAACTATCCTCTCTTTTCGTGTTTCTCTTCTTTTTCTTACCTCTTAAATCTGCGTATGTTGCTCTGGAGTAGTGGTTGAAACACATTTTTGTACATTTGACAAAGGTGTTTTTACATGTTACTCCATGTCTCTTTTGTTCAGCTGTCCACCAGAAATGTGGGCTGTAGAATGTTCACTCTGCATTAGTTATTCTTGTACACAGTGAGTATGAAGCCATAATATTACTTTTTGTTACTCGTGCTTGATCACCCACCACCCTTTTTAACTAAATAAGAGAAACTGGAAATAGGGCCAGCTCAACAAGCAATTAGGCTTGAAATGCTATACGTCATGTTTTGAGCTTCTGTACCAGCTCAGATCCACCAAAGCTCTTTAGCAGTGATGATCTGTGCCTTCAAATATTTCTGGGTATGACAGATACTGGTGCAGTGTCCAGCAGAATTGATTATTAATCAGTTCTGTAACAACTGCTTCTATGAGAAATGTAACCTCCCTTTCTACCAATGTGTTGATGGTTTCCGATGACCCTTCTTAGTTTCTCAACAGCAGCCTAAAGCACAATGGGCATGTGCAGTGCCACTGACATTCTAACGATGCCATAATAGGATAAGAATATGGGGAGCTCCTACATACAACATTAAAGGTTCAGTTTGTTACTTTTATAGGGATACCAAACCTCTGGCCTAGTAGAGACAATTCAGTTAATAAAATATATTTTGTTAAAGCTTTAGTTCTCTTTTAAGTATTAAACATTATTCATTCTCATTAAAATATAATTTCAGTCTGGGCTGTAGGAGTGGGCTCCTCCCATAATATCAACAGAGGCAGAGGCAAATATTTCTCTGGCAGTTGGGGTGCTTCTCCCTAGCATTTATGTCTCTAAGTGGTTCGTTTCCCATAACATGTTCCAGTTATTAGGGTGTGGCCTGGTGTTTTCTTTAACTTGTAAAATCTGTGCCGTCCGTCCCCGTTCCAAAATGGCACCCGTTCAAGAATTAACAAAGAAAACATTTTTACTTTTTATTAGATATTACTGCTGCCTGATTTTTTTCCTTGTTCAGACAAAAGAAAAAATACAGAGCTAAATTCAAATTTCATTAATAGATAATGTTACCCTTATAAACAAAAAGTTACATATTTAAAGTTTAGATTAGATTATTTTCCAATGTATGTTCCTGCTTCTAATTCAAATATTGATCAAAGTGTCAGTAACAGCGCTTTGTACATGTATTACTTATTACTACAGTTCAGCCATTGAAAACTATTACTGGTCCCCGATCCTTTATCCAGTATCCATATACAGTGCCTAGCATACTGTTAGTTTGCCTTTAGGGCAGGAGCACACAGGGAGATTTGTCGCCCATTAAATCTGTGTTACTTGTGGGTGACAAATCTTCCAAAAATCCCTTTCTCCTTAACACATGGATCGCCGCATATATAAAATTTTACGCGCAGTTATCCCGCATAATAACTGTAACTATAGAAGTGACTTCATTTTTCAGCAATGGCTGCATGTAAAGTGTCGCTGATCCATATGATATGTACTCTTGGCTCTTTAAATGTACAGACATGAATGTGTAAGAAAGGACACTATCTGCCTTAAAATTTAAGTGCATAAACTCAATTTATCTTCCTCATAGTTAAATGTATTTGTGGTAAGTATTTGTTATGGATATTGTCCACTGCCAGTCCTAAAAACCTCCTCCTCAGTGAGATAAGAAATGTTAATATTTGTCTTAACTGTAACAAATATTTGTCTTTGTCTGTAACTGTTTTGAATATTGAGACAACTAGATACAAGACAATATGCGCACATCATTATATTCCGTATTGATACCGTATATATTAGATCCTACGCCACACTGTTTTATCTTGCAATGGACATTAATTTGCAACGTGAAATGTAATTGTTACAAATAAAAAAAAAAATGTGATATCACTTTCTAAAAACAGCTATATGTTGCAAATCAAGCAGACTGACCGCTACAGAAAAAGCAGATTAAGAGTCATTTCTATATTCCCAAAGTATATCCCTGAGAAAGTCTTTATCTATGAACAAAGACCTGATGTATGTATATGTCTGTGTGATTCTCAGTGGGTTTCAGGCCTTACAGCAACGCTTCTCAACCTGTGGGTCGGGACACATAAACACATATTTCCTATGGTCTTAGGAATAATTTTATGGTTGGGGGTCACCACAACATGAGGAACTGTATTAAAGGGTCACGGCATTAGGAAGGTTGAGAACCACTGTCTCACAGGGAAGCTTTTAAGGAGCTAAGGAAATCAGTTGTAAAATGTTGCCATTTTTTTCTGATATTTGTGCTTATTATCCATCATTTAAACCTAAAAAGAATCTCTTATAAAAAATAAAAAAAAGATAAACACTCAAAAAAAAAAAAAAAAATATATATATATATATATGCAGGTATGGGATCTGTTAGCTGGAAACCCCTTATCCAGAAAGCTCCAAATTATTGGAAGGCCCGGTTCATACCAATTATTTTAGATGTTTACAAATGCAAGGAGTCTGGCTGGTAAAATGGGAGAGGAGGAGGCGCTGGCACTAGAGAAAAAATATGATGTGATTGGCGCTGCTGTAACATGGCTGAATGAGTCACATGACTGAGCAGTAAATATAGGAGGCTATAACTTGTTTCGGAGGAACAGAGGCAATAGAAAAGAAGTGTGTGTGTGTTAGTTATGCAAGATTTAAAAGCCAATATAAAGAAGGAAGTGATGATGGTAAATGAGGGAGCTGAAGCCTTATGAGTTGAGCTTTTCACAAATAGTAAAGAATCCACCAAATTAGTTGTAGGAGTATGCTATAGACCCCCTAATGTAAGCGAAGAGGAAGCAACTAAGCTTCTGTTGCAAATAGAAAAGGTTGCTAGTTTGGGGCAAGTACTGCCAGGACAGTAAATAGGAACAAGTAAATATATAACAAGTTAATACAACCCAGAACGTATAGCAAATGGTTGATCCCCTGGGTAATAGTCACCATAATGTTATATCATTTAATGTTTGATGCAAAAACAAATATACAGATGAAGCGCAGGTTTTCCCAAAACGTAACTAGTTACAAGATAACACAGGCTATCCTGTTGTGTTATCTCGTGCCATCTCCCTGCTGTGTCAGGGGAAAAAAAGCCTTCTTAGGCTGTTATTCTGTTTTTAGACAGCAGGTGGTGCCTGGAAAGTAACGTGAACGTGCACAGTAGGGGGTCCATTTTGACACCAGACTTCTCCAGCCTTATCTTTTTTCTGGAATGTGGGAAGTGCTAAGAGATTAAGATTACCCCCTGGTAAAAGCAAATAGAGCACTAGTCTCTCCTGTGGGTAATTACACACTGGGCTGTTTCTGGGCAAATCCAGTTGGTACAACGTATATCAGGCGCATAATCATATATTTTTAATACTGTAGTTTGGCATTTTTCCCTCCTCTTTTCACATTATGCAATTTTGTTTTCCTCAATCATTTAACTATTAGAGTTCCCAGATCCCTGCAAAGAATGGGCCCAGACAATAAATAAGTTACCTTTTCTCTGTAATAATAAAACAGTACCTGTACTTGATCCCAACTAAGATATAATTACCCCTTATTGGGGGCAGAACAGCCCTATTGGGTTTATTTCATGGTTAAATGATTCCAGTTTTCTATGTAATAATAAAACAGTACCTGTACTTGATCCCAACTAAGGCTGATGCCACACGTGGCGTTTTTACGCTGCGTATTTTCTCAGCCTAAAAACGCTGCACAAGCCACACAGCCCCTAACTATGGCGTTTTTCAGCCTAGAACTCGTGACGTAAGCAAATCCCGTTTCCATGGTGCTAATAGTGCAAAATAGTAAAAAACGCTGCGTATTTCAGCTAGGTCTGGCAGCTGCCTTTGCGTATACATAGGAATAGCTTGCTTTGCAAATACTGGCGTATTTCAGCCAACGCTTGAAAAATCCGTGCTAAGGCGTTTTCTAGCGTATTTACGCTTTGTGTGGTTTGCCTCGAGTCTTTTCAAGTTATTTCTATGGATGATGATATCGGGCGTTTTTCAGCCGCTGAGAGAATTAGAAAATACGCAGCGTAAAAACGCCTCGTGTGGCATCAGCCTAAGATATAATTACCCCTTATTGGGGGCAGAACAGCCCTATTGGGTTTATTTAATGGTTAAATGATTCCAGTTTTCTCTGTAATAATAAAACAGTACCTGTACTTGATCCCAACTAAGATATAATTACCCCTTATTGGGGGCAGAACAGCCCTATTGGGTTTATTTCATGCTTAAATGATTCCCTTTTCTCTGTAATAATAAAATAGTACCTGTATTTTATACTGGGTTTTTTTTGTGGTTAGGATGGTTTTGAGAGAGGGCCATTTGTATAACTCAGCCTGCAGCCTTGTGCTTTATATGGGCACAGAACCCCTCAGTGACTTCTAAAATCCTTATCATTTACAGTAGGGGGTACATTATCCCTTATAATACATGAGTGATACTCAGAGTTCCCTGTATAACTCAGCCTGCAGCCTTGTGCCTTTATATGGGCACAGAACCCCTCAGTGACTTCTAAAATCCTTATCATTTACAGTAGGGGGTACATTATCCCTTATAATACATGAGTGATGCTCAGAGTTCCCTGTATAACTCAGCCTGCAGCCTTGTACCTTTATATGGGCACAGAACCCCTCAGTGACTTCTAATATCCTTATCATTTACAGTAGGGGGTACATTATCCCTTATCATACATGAGTGATACTCAGAGTTCCTGTATAACTCTGCCTGCAGCCTTATGCCTTTATATGGTCACAGAGCCCCTCAGTGACTGCTAATATCCTTATCATTTACAGTAGGGGGTACATTATCCCTTATAATATATACGAGACCTGCAGCTTTGTACCTTTATCACAGAATGCCTCCAATATCCCTTTTAATACATAAGAGATTATTACAGCCATGTTTTTCATTTATAGTTATTAAGGTTAAGGCCACAGGCAGTGACAGCAGCTTTGGACAAGTATAAATGATAAATAAAGCAGACATTATCAATAGTTAAGAAATATATCTTTCCACAACTTGGGACAACCTATCTGTACTGAACCCAGTGAGTTTCTTACGCCCTGTAGGCAACACTGACACCCAACACTGCACCACACCATACCTCCCAACATTTAAAAATTAAAAAGAGGGACAAAAGTATATGCCGCGCTAAGTGATGCGATATTTTTTGACCACGCCCCTCTGACCACACCCACATTACAAAACACCCCCATTTTCCATGGTTGGAATGGCAGCATCAGACACACCAAGTGCACTAGTGTTTTAACTCTTTTACTGCCAACGACGTATGGCATACGTCGTGGCAGTAAAAGGGCTTAAATGCCAACGACGTGTCCCATACGTCGTTGGCATTTAAGCGCAGCTCTCTGCAGCGGCGCCGCTGCAGAGAGCTTCTATCCATGACAGCCCCCCTGGGCAACGTGCCAGGGGGGCTGTCATGAGGGTCCTGCAAGACGTTCGCTCGCAGGACCCTCCAGGAAGCAGCAGACGCGATCGCATCGCGTCTGCTGCTTCCTGCTTCCTCCTTCCCCCCTGCCGGCCGGCCCACTGAAGGAGGAGGCGATCGGGTCTTCAGGACAGGTAAGAACTTTTTTTTTTTTCATTTACACACTTACACACACACTTACATACATTTATACACACTTACATACATATACACACACTTACAGCACACATTTTAGCAGGTTTTTTTTTCATTTTTCACACTTTTATACACTTATTTACACTCATATACACACACACTATAACAAAACTTTTACACATGTACACACATGTATACACAAACACTTTGGTTTTTGTTTTGTTTTTCATTTTGCCACTTTGTTTTTAGTTTCTTTTACCCAAAAACTGTTTATTTTGACAGCGTAACTATTGGATCAGATATTCTGACCACTAATTACACTGTCATGTGACTTATTTTGTTGTTTCACTGATTTGCACAATTTTTGTGGTTTTATCGCATTTTATCCCTGTATAAGTGTTCCTAATCTGTTTTTAGCGTAGCTTTGCCAGGTGTAACTTTGGTGTACAAAAATAGCTTTGCCTATTTTGAATTCATCAGAATGTGTACTTTCCAAAAATATATGGTTTCCTGGGGCTCTTTGTATAGTTAGGGGGGAGGTTACTGCACATAATACGCTGTCAGGGGGCTCTGTGTGCAAAAGATGAGTTGGCAGGCGAGAAATCCTTATGCGCTATTTTCATTTTGGGGTCAGTACATACCGCAGACTTTGGTATATCTATGCATATTGGGCATCAAACTG
The DNA here is from genome assembly GCF_000004195.4 of Xenopus tropicalis. Taxonomy (NCBI): domain Eukaryota; kingdom Metazoa; phylum Chordata; class Amphibia; order Anura; family Pipidae; genus Xenopus; species Xenopus tropicalis. The sequence continues at coordinate 39,572,208 of NC_030677.2, read as the reverse complement.
TTCAGTAGGCCTCTGGTGTTCCTATTTGGGGTGATTTGCCTTTATCTGATCTTTATCAAGAAATTGTGAGAGATAAATTATAGATTATAGATTCGGGGGGATGTGTACTTTCCAAAAATATATGGCTTTCTGGGGTGAGCGTACTTTTTTTGTAGCATTATCCCACATAAAGGATGTAAATGTGTTGATTTTGCAGGAGCTGAAATGATACATCATATGGGGGTATGTTCCCATTGGGGCCCCTACATGCCATATACTTAGCTAAACCTATACATATTGGGCATCAAACTGTTCAGTGGACCCCTGGCGTTCATATTTAGGGTGTTTTATTTGGTTGCTTTATGACCTGTAGGAGATAAGATACTATAGACTGGAAGTTTTGAAACAATTTTTAAAAAAAATCACAAATTTTGATAAAAACCGATAATTTTGGAAAGCATTGTGACTTGATAGTTTGGAGTAGACAGACAGTTCTGCCTATTCTGTATTCCCCAGAATCTGTTCTTTCCAAAAATGTACAATTTTCTGGGATAAACCTTCTGTTAGTGGAAATTTTGTCCTTGAAATCTAAGGTATGCCGCTTTCTGGAGCAGTGCTTTGGAAATTTGGTAATGTACTGCTGGGAGTTTTTGAGAAATCTCCATAAAACTATATATATTTGGTATTGGCACGTTCAGGAGACATGGGACTTTCCAAATCAGTTGTATATTCGTGCTTAAAATAATTTTTGTTTCTAGTATGTGTGTTTATATTATGGAAAATTTGATTTTTTTTGCATTTTTAGACATTTAGAAGCCTATATCTTGTTACAGAATTGGAATTACACAAAAATTCTACCATATTTTGAAAGCTTAGGTTGTTCTGAAAAAAACGATATATTGTTTTCCTGGGTAAACTAAAAGTCCCCCCGAGGAAAGGCCCCTAAAGTGAAACAGTGCAAAATGTTCAAAAACTGTCTGGCAATACAAGTTCCGCTTTGACCAAAACAGCTGGCAGTAAAAGGGTTAATAGCTGGCATCATAAATCATGAGCTGCCCTTGAAAATACAAAAAGGAGGAGGCCAGGACGCGCCTGTGGCCATCAATGGTCCTTCATAGTTCAATTCCCTTGGTGCGTCTGCCTCTATCAATGGGGCTCAATGCTGATACCATTTCTGATACATGCCCTACCTAAGGCATCAGCTTTGAGACCCAAGGAAGCTCAGCTGCCAGGGCGGGACTCGAACTCCAAACCTTACGGGGTAGGAATCGAACTCCAAAGCCAACGGGGCAGGAATCGAACTCCACACCTGGCGATGTAAGGGCGTGCGCTCTACCACTTCGCTATCCTTCCTCCTCCCACTTGTAACATGTCTCTTCGTAATCTTGTCTTCTGCATATTGGCGGTTGGTGTATCCTAACCGACTGACTGAAACACTCAGGGTTAGAGCCTGCTGCTTGCCCCAAGCCCTATATAACTAGGGGGGCTGTTATAGTAGGGGGGAATGAATCTTCCATTTATCAACATTCTCTGGGGGGAAATGAATACAAGGGTATAAGTTTTACCCCCGGGGCAAGAGAGGTCCCCAAATTTGCCCCACTGACTTATGATGGGGATTTTGGCAAATAACTAGTTTGTCGTAGACCCATGAATGAGGTGTTAAACTGTGCGGCTAATTCGAGAATGGGGTGCAATGACTTTTCTGAGGGGTGGGCAGTTAATTGCCCCAGCAGGGGGCAATTATCCGCCCATAGACTTAACATTGAGACCAACTTTGACTGAGTCCCGCACCGTTTGTCGTAGACCCATGAATGAGGTGTCAAACCGTGCGGCTTATTCGGGAGTGGGGTGCTATGACTTTTCTGAGGGGTGGGCAGTTAATTGCCCCAGCAGGGGGCAATTATCCGCCCATAGACTTAACATTGAGACCAACTTTGACTGAGTCCCGCACCGTTTTTCGTAGACCTATGAATGAGGTGTCAAACCGTGCAGCTTATTCGGGAATGGGGTGCTATGCCTTTTCTGAGGGGTGGGCGGTTAATTGCCCCAGCAGGGGGCAATTAACCACCGTTTGTCGTAGACCTATGAATGAGGTGTCAAACTGTGCGGCTGCTTCGGTAATGGGGTGCTATGACTTTTCTGAGGGGTGGGCGGTTAATTGCCCCAGATGGGGGCAATTATCCGCCCATAGACTTAACATTGAGACCAACTTTGACTGAGTCCCACACAGTTTGTCATAGGCCCATGAATGAGGTGTTAAACCATGCGGCTTATTCGGGAATGGGGTGCTATGCCTTTTCTGAGGGGTGGGCGGTTAATTGCCCCAGCAGGGGGCAATTAACCACCGTTTGTCGTAGACCCATGAATGAGGTGTCAAACTGTGCGGCTTATTCGGGAATGGGGTGCTATGACTTTTCTGAGGGGTGGGAGGTTAATTGCCCCAGCAGGGGGCAATTAACCACCGTGACTTTTCTGAGGGGCCCCTCATGACTTTTCTGAGGGGCCCCAGCAGGGGGCAATTATCCGCCCATAGACTTAACATTGAGACCAACTTTGACTGGGTCCCGCACCGTTTCTCGTAGACCCATGAATGAGGTGTCAAACCGTGCGGCTGCCTCGGGAATGGGGTGCTATAACTTTTCTGAGGGGTGGGCGGTTAATTGCCCCAGCAGGGGGCAATTAACCACCGTTTGTCGTAGACCCATGAATGAGGTGTCAAACTGTGCGGCTTCTTCGGGAATAGGGTGCTATGACTTTTCTGAGGGGTGGGAGGTTAATTGCCCCAGCAGGGGGCAATTAACCACCGTTCGTCATATACCCATGAATGAGGTGTCAAACTGTGCGGCTTATTCGGGAATGGGGTGCTATGACTTTTCTAGGGGGTGGGTGGTTAATTGCCCCAGCAGGGGGCAATTAACCACCGTTTATTCGTAGACCCATGAATGAGGTGTCAAACTGTGCGGCTTATTCGGGAATGAGGTACTATGACTTTTCTGAGGGGTGGGAGGTTAATTGCCCCAGCAGGGGGCAATTATCCGCCCATAGACTTAACATTGAGACCAACTTTGACTGAGTCCCGCACCGTTTTTCGTAGACCCATGAATGAGGTGTCAAACCGTGCGGCTTATTCGTGAATGGGGTGCTATGCCTCTTTTGAGGGGTGAGCGGTTAATTGCCCCAGCAGGGGGCAATTAACCACCGTTGGTCGTAGACCCATGAATGAGGTGTCAAACTGTGCGGCTTATCCGGGAATAGGGTGCTATGCCTCTTTTGAGGGGTGGGCGGTTAATTGCCCCAGCAGGGGGCAATTAACCACGGTTTGTCGTAGACCCATGAATGAGGTGTCAAACTGTGCGGCTTATTCGGGAATAGGGTGCTATGACTTTTCTGAGGGGTGGGCGGTTAATTGCCCCAGCAGGGGGCAATTATCTACCAATAGACTTAACATTGAGACCAACTTTGACTGGGTCCCGCACCGTTTCTCGTAGACCCATGAATGAGGTGTCAAACCGTGCGGCTGCCTCGGGAATGGGGTGCTATAACTTTTCTGAGGGGTGGGCGGTTAATTGCCCCAGCAGGGGGCAATTAACCACCGTTTGTCGTAGACCCATGAATGAGGTGTCAAACTGTGCGGCTTATTCGGGAATAGGGTGCTATGACTTTTCTGAGGGGTGGGAGGTTAATTGCCCCAGCAGGGGGCAATTAACCACCGTTCGTCATATACCCATGAATGAGGTGTCAAACTGTGCGGCTTATTCGGGAATAGGGTGCTATGACTCTTCTGAGGGGTGGGAGGTTAATTGCCCCAGCAGGGGGCAATTAACCGCCGTTCGTCATATACCCATGAATGAGGTGTCAAACTGTGCGGCTTATTTGGGAATAGGGTGCTATGACTTTTCTGAGGGGTGGGCAGTTAATTGCCCCAGCAGGGGGCAATTATCCACCCATAGACTTAACATTGAAACCAACTTTGACTGGGTCCCGCACCGTTTCTCGTAGACCCATGAATGAGGTGTCAAACCGTGCGGCTGCTTCGGGAATGGGGTGCTATGACTTTTCTGAGGGGTGGGCAGTTAATTGCCCCAGCAGGGGGCAATTAACCACCGTTTGTCGTAGACCTATGAATGAGGTGTAAAACTGTGCGGCCTATTCGGGAATGGGGTGATATGACTTTTCTAGGGGGTGGGCGGTTAATTGCCCCAACAGGGGGCAATTAACCTCCGTTTGTCGTAGACCCATGAATGAGGTGTCAAACTGTGCGGCTTATTCGGGAATAGGGTGCTATGACTTTTCTGAGGGGTGGGCAGTTAATTGCCCCAGCAGGGGGCAATTAACCACCGTTTATCGTAGACCCATGAATAAGGTGTCAAACTGTGCGGCTTATTCAGGAATAGGGTGCTATAACTTTTCTGAGGGGTGGGCAGTTAATTGCCCCAGCAGGGGGCAATTATCTGCCCATAGACTTAACATTGAGACCAACTTTGACTGAGTCCCGCACCGTTTGTCGTAGACCCATGAATGAGGTTTCAAACCATGTGGCTTTTTCGGGAATTGGGTGCTATGACTTTTCTGAGGGGTGGGCGGTTAATTGCCCCAGCAGGGGCACGAGTTTTGCCACGGCAAGCACCACTCACATTTTCTTCAGGAAATGTACCTCTCTAGTTATTATTATTATTAACATTTATTTATAAAGCGCCAAAATATCCCGCAGCGCTGTACAATAAGTGGGTTTCATACATTGGACATACAGAGTAACAAATAAAGCAATCAATAACCGATACAAGAGGTGAAGAGGGTTCTGCCCAAAAGAGCTTACAGTCTACAAGGAGAAAGGGTTGAGACACAAGGTGTGGGAATGGGCATGACCAGAGTTGTGAGAGGTGTGGCACATATACCAGAAGGGGGTAACAGCGCTCAGAGGATATCTCCTGTATTATATACCAGCTGGGCACTTACTGTCAAACCGCCCATAGACTTAACATTGATACCAACTTTGACTGAGTCCCGCACCGTTTGTCGTAGACCCATGAATGAGGTGGCAAAACTCGTGCCCCTGCTGGGGCAATTAACCGCCCACCCCTCAGAAAAGTCATAGCACCCCATTCCCGAAAAAGCCACACGGTTTGAAACCTCATTCATGGGTCTACGACAAACGGTGCGGGACTCAGTCAAAGTTGGTCTCAATGTTAAGTCTATGGGCAGATAATTGCCCCCTGCTGGGGCAATTAACTGCCCACCCCTCAGAAAAGTCATAGCACCCTATTCCTGAATAAGCCGCACAGTTTGACACCTCATTCATGGGTCTACGATAAATGGTGGTTAATTGCCCCCTGCTGGGGCAATTAACTGCCCACCCCTCAGAAAAGTCATAGCACCCTATTCCCGAATAAGCCGCACAGTTTGACACCTCATTCATGGGTCTACGACAAACGGAGGTTAATTGCCCCCTGTTGGGGCAATTAACCGCCCACCCCCTAGAAAAGTCATATCACCCCATTCCCGAATAGGCCGCACAGTTTTACACCTCATTCATAGGTCTACGACAAACGGTGGTTAATTGCCCCCTGCTGGGGCAATTAACTGCCCACCCCTCAGAAAAGTCATAGCACCCCATTCCCGAAGCAGCCGCACGGTTTGACACCTCATTCATGGGTCTACGAGAAACGGTGCGGGACCCAGTCAAAGTTGGTTTCAATGTTAAGTCTATGGGTGGATAACTGCCCACCCCTCAGAAAAGTCATAGCACCCTTTTCCCAAATAAGCCGCACAGTTTGACACCTCATTCATGGGTCTACGACAAACGGTGGTTAATTGCCCCCCGCTGGGGCAATTAACCGCCCACCCCTCAAAAGAGGCATAGCATCCCATTCCCGAATAAGCCGCACAGTTTGACACCTCATTCATGGGTATATGACGAACGGTGGTTAATTGCCCCCTGCTGGGGCAATTAACCTCCCACCCCTCAGAAAAGTCATAGCACCCTATTCCCGAATAAGCCGCACAGTTTGACACCTCATTCATGGGTCTACGACAAACGGTGGTTAATTGCCCCCTGCTGGGGCAATTAACGGCCCACCCCTCAGAAAAGTTATAGCACCCCATTCCCGAGGCAGCCGCACGGTTTGACACCTCATTCATGGGTCTACGAGAAACGGTGCGGGACACAGTCAAAGTTGGTCTCAATGTTAAGTCTATGGGCGGATAATTGCCCCCTGCTGGGGCCCCTCAGAAAAGTCACGGTGGTTAATTGCCCCCTGCTGGGGCAATTAACCTCCCACCCCTCAGAAAAGTCATAGCACCCCATTCCCGAATAAGCCGCACAGTTTGACACCTCATTCATGGGTCTATGACAAACGGTGTGGGACTCAGTCAAAGTTGGTCTCAATGTTAAGTCTATGGGCGGATAATTGCCCCCATCTGGGGCAATTAACCGCCCACCCCTCAGAAAAGTCATAGCACCCCATTACCGAAGCAGCCGCACAGTTTGACACCTCATTCATGGGTCTACGACAAACGGTGGTTAATTGCCCCCTGCTGGGGCAATTAACCGCCCACCCCTCAGAAAAGGCATAGTACCCCATTCCCGAATAAGCTGCACGGTTTGACACCTCATTCATGGGTCTACGAAAAACGGTGCGGGACTCAGTCAAAGTTGGTCTCAATGTTAAGTCTATGGGCGGATAATTGCCCCCTGCTGGGGCAATTAACTGCCAACCCTTCAGAAAAGTCATAGCACCCCACTCCCGAATAAGCCGCACGGTTTGACACCTCATTCATGGGTCTACGACAAACGGTGCGGGACTCAGTCAAAGTTGGTCTCAATGTTAAGTCTATGGGCGGATAATTGCCCCCTGCTGGGGCAATTAACTGCCCACCCCTCAGAAAAGTCATAGCACCCTATTCCCAAATAAGCCGCACAGTTTGACACCTCATTCATGGGTCTACGACAAACGGTGGTTAATTGCCCCCTGCTGGGGCAATTAACCGCCCACCCCTCAAAAGAGGCATAGCACCCCATTCCCGAATAAGCCGCACAGTTTGACACCTCATTCATGGGTATATGACGAACGGTGGTTAATTGCCCCCTGCTGGGGCAATTAACCTCCCACCCCTCAGAAAAGTCATAGCACCCTATTCCCGAATAAGCCGCACAGTTTGACACCTCATTCATGGGTCTACGACAAACGGTGGTTAATTGCCCCCTGCTGGGGCAATTAACCGCCCACCCCTCAGAAAAGTTATAGCACCCCATTCCCGAGGCAGCCGCACGGTTTGACACCTCATTCATGGGTCTACGAGAAACGGTGCGGGACACAGTCAAAGTTGGTCTCAATGTTAAGTCTATGGGCGGATAATTGCCCCCTGCTGGGGCCCCTCAGAAAAGTCATGAGGGGCCCCTCAGAAAAGTCACGGTGGTTAATTGCCCCCTGCTGGGGCAATTAACCTCCCACCCCTCAGAAAAGTCATAGCACCCCATTCCCGAATAAGCCGCACAGTTTGACACCTCATTCATGGGTCTATGACAAACGGTGTGGGACTCAGTCAAAGTTGGTCTCAATGTTAAGTCTATGGGCGGATAATTGCCCCCATCTGGGGCAATTAACCGCCCACCCCTCAGAAAAGTCATAGCACCCCATTACCGAAGCAGCCGCACAGTTTGACACCTCATTCATGGGTCTACGACAAACGGTGGTTAATTGCCCCCTGCTGGGGCAATTAACCGCCCACCCCTCAGAAAAGGCATAGCACCCCATTCCCGAATAAGCTGCATGGTTTGACACCTCATTCATGGGTCTACGAAAAACGGTGCGGGACTCAGTCAAAGTTGGTCTCAATGTTAAGTCTATGGGCGGATAATTGCCCCCTGCTGGGGCAATTAACTGCCAACCCTTCAGAAAAGTCATAGCACCCCACTCCCGAATAAGCCGCACGGTTTGACACCTCATTCATGGGTCTACGACAAACGGTGCGGGACTCAGTCAAAGTTGGTCTCAATGTTAAGTCTATGGGCGGATAATTGCCCCTTGCTGGGGCAATTAACTGCCCACCCCTCAGAAAAGTCATTGCACCCCATTCTCGAATTAGCCGCACAGTTTAACACCTCATTCATGGGTCTACGAGAAACGGTGCGGGACCCAGTCAAAGTTGGTCTCAATGTTAAGTCTATTGGTAGATAATTGCCCCCTGCTGGGGCAATCAACCGCCCACCCCTCAGAAAAGTCATAGCACCCTATTCCCGAATAAGCCGCACAGTTTGACACCTCATTCATGGGTCTACGACAAACCGTGGTTAATTGCCCCCTGCTGGGGCAATTAACCGCCCACCCCTCAAAAGAGGCATAGCACCCTATTCCCGAATAAGCCGCACAGTTTGACACCTCATTCATGGGTCTACGACCAACGGTGGTTAATTGCCCCCTGCTGGGGCAATTAACCGCTCACCCCTCAAAAGAGGCATAGCACCCCATTCACGAATAAGCCGCACGGTTTGACACCTCATTCATGGGTCTACGAAAAACGGTGCGGGACTCAGTCAAAGTTGGTCTCAATGTTAAGTCTATGGGCGGATAATTGCCCCCTGCTGGGGCAATTAACCTCCCACCCCTCAGAAAAGTCATAGTACCTCATTCCCGAATAAGCCGCACAGTTTGACACCTCATTCATGGGTCTACGAATAAACGGTGGTTAATTGCCCCCTGCTTTGACCCCATTCCCGAATAAGCTGCACGGTTTGACACCTCATTCATGGGTCTACGACAAACGGTGGTTAATTGCCCCCTGCTGGGGCAATTAACCGCCCACCCCTCAGAAAAGGCATAGCACCCCATTCCCGAATAAGCTGCATGGTTTGACACCTCATTCATGGGTCTACGAAAAACGGTGCGGGACTCAGTCAAAGTTGGTCTCAATGTTAAGTCTATGGGCGGATAATTGCCCCCTGCTGGGGCAATTAACTGCCAACCCTTCAGAAAAGTCATAGCACCCCACTCCCGAATAAGCCGCACGGTTTGACACCTCATTCATGGGTCTACGACAAACGGTGCGGGACTCAGTCAAAGTTGGTCTCAATGTTAAGTCTATGGGCGGATAATTGCCCCCTGCTGGGGCAATTAACTGCCCACCCCTCAGAAAAGTCATTGCACCCCATTCTCGAATTAGCCGCACAGTTTAACACCTCATTCATGGGTCTACGAGAAACGGTGCGGGACACAGTCAAAGTTGGTCTCAATGTTAAGTCTATGGGCGGATAATTGCCCCCTGCTGGGGCCCCTCAGAAAAGTCATGAGGGGCCCCTCAGAAAAGTCACGGTGGTTAATTGCCCCCTGCTGGGGCAATTAACCTCCCACCCCTCAGAAAAGTCATAGCACCCCATTCCCGAATAAGCCGCACAGTTTGACACCTCATTCATGGGTCTATGACAAACGGTGTGGGACTCAGAAAAGTCATGAGGGGCCCCTCAGAAAAGTCATAGCACCCCATTACCGAAGCAGCCGCACAGTTTGACACCTCATTCATGGGTCTACGACAAACGGTGGTTAATTGCCCCCTGCTGGGGCAATTAACCGCCCACCCCTCAGAAAAGGCATAGCACCCCATTCCCGAATAAGCTGCATGGTTTGACACCTCATTCATGGGTCTACGAAAAACGGTGCGGGACTCAGTCAAAGTTGGTCTCAATGTTAAGTCTATGGGCGGATAATTGCCCCCTGCTGGGGCAATTAACTGCCAACCCTTCAGAAAAGTCATAGCACCCCACTCCCGAATAAGCCGCACGGTTTGACACCTCATTCATGGGTCTACGACAAACGGTGCGGGACTCAGTCAAAGTTGGTCTCAATGTTAAGTCTATGGGCGGATAATTGCCCCCTGCTGGGGCAATTAACTGCCCACCCCTCAGAAAAGTCATTGCACCCCATTCTCGAATTAGCCGCACAGTTTAACACCTCATTCATGGGTCTACGAGAAACGGTGCGGGACCCAGTCAAAGTTGGTCTCAATGTTAAGTCTATTGGTAGATAATTGCCCCCTGCTGGGGCAATCAACCGCCCACCCCTCAGAAAAGTCATAGCACCCTATTCCCGAATAAGCCGCACAGTTTGACACCTCATTCATGGGTCTACGACAAACCGTGGTTAATTGCCCCCTGCTGGGGCAATTAACCGCCCACCCCTCAAAAGAGGCATAGCACCCTATTCCCGAATAAGCCGCACAGTTTGACACCTCATTCATGGGTCTACGACCAACGGTGGTTAATTGCCCCCTGCTGGGGCAATTAACCGCTCACCCCTCAAAAGAGGCATAGCACCCCATTCACGAATAAGCCGCACGGTTTGACACCTCATTCATGGGTCTACGAAAAACGGTGCGGGACTCAGTCAAAGTTGGTCTCAATGTTAAGTCTATGGGCGGATAATTGCCCCCTGCTGGGGCAATTAACTGCCAACCCTTCAGAAAAGTCATAGCACCCCACTCCCGAATAAGCCGCACGGTTTGACACCTCATTCATGGGTCTACGACAAACGGTGCGGGACTCAGTCAAAGTTGGTCTCAATGTTAAGTCTATGGGCGGATAATTGCCCCCTGCTGGGGCAATTAACTGCCCACCCCTCAGAAAAGTCATAGCACCCTATTCCCAAATAAGCCGCACAGTTTGACACCTCATTCATGGGTCTACGACAAACGGTGGTTAATTGCCCCCTGCTGGGGCAATTAACCGCCCACCCCTCAAAAGAGGCATAGCACCCCATTCCCGAATAAGCCGCACAGTTTGACACCTCATTCATGGGTATATGACGAACGGTGGTTAATTGCCCCCTGCTGGGGCAATTAACCTCCCACCCCTCAGAAAAGTCATAGCACCCTATTCCCGAATAAGCCGCACAGTTTGACACCTCATTCATGGGTCTACGACAAACGGTGGTTAATTGCCCCCTGCTGGGGCAATTAACCGCCCACCCCTCAGAAAAGTTATAGCACCCCATTCCCGAGGCAGCCGCACGGTTTGACACCTCATTCATGGGTCTACGAGAAACGGTGCGGGACACAGTCAAAGTTGGTCTCAATGTTAAGTCTATGGGCGGATAATTGCCCCCTGCTGGGGCCCCTCAGAAAAGTCATGAGGGGCCCCTCAGAAAAGTCATAGCACCCCATTACCGAAGCAGCCGCACAGTTTGACACCTCATTCATGGGTCTACGACAAACGGTGGTTAATTGCCCCCTGCTGGGGCAATTAACCGCCCACCCCTCAGAAAAGGCATAGCACCCCATTCCCGAATAAGCTGCATGGTTTGACACCTCATTCATGGGTCTACGAAAAACGGTGCGGGACTCAGTCAAAGTTGGTCTCAATGTTAAGTCTATGGGCGGATAATTGCCCCCTGCTGGGGCAATTAACTGCCAACCCTTCAGAAAAGTCATAGCACCCCACTCCCGAATAAGCCGCACGGTTTGACACCTCATTCATGGGTCTACGACAAACGGTGCGGGACTCAGTCAAAGTTGGTCTCAATGTTAAGTCTATGGGCGGATAATTGCCCCCTGCTGGGGCAATTAACTGCCCACCCCTCAGAAAAGTCATTGCACCCCATTCTCGAATTAGCCGCACAGTTTAACACCTCATTCATGGGTCTACGAGAAACGGTGCGGGACCCAGTCAAAGTTGGTCTCAATGTTAAGTCTATTGGTAGATAATTGCCCCCTGCTGGGGCAATCAACCGCCCACCCCTCAGAAAAGTCATAGCACCCTATTCCCGAATAAGCCGCACAGTTTGACACCTCATTCATGGGTCTACGACAAACCGTGGTTTATTGCCCCCTGCTGGGGCAATTAACCGCCCACCCCTCAAAAGAGGCATAGCACCCTATTCCCGAATAAGCCGCACAGTTTGACACCTCATTCATGGGTCTACGACCAACGGTGGTTAATTGCCCCCTGCTGGGGCAATTAACCGCTCACCCCTCAAAAGAGGCATAGCACCCCATTCACGAATAAGCCGCACGGTTTGACACCTCATTCATGGGTCTACGAAAAACGGTGCGGGACTCAGTCAAAGTTGGTCTCAATGTTAAGTCTATGGGCGGATAATTGCCCCCTGCTGGGGCAATTAACTGCCAACCCTTCAGAAAAGTCATAGCACCCCACTCCCGAATAAGCCGCACGGTTTGACACCTCATTCATGGGTCTACGACAAACGGTGCGGGACTCAGTCAAAGTTGGTCTCAATGTTAAGTCTATGGGCGGATAATTGCCCCCTGCTGGGGCAATTAACTGCCCACCCCTCAGAAAAGTCATAGCACCCTATTCCCAAATAAGCCGCACAGTTTGACACCTCATTCATGGGTCTACGACAAACGGTGGTTAATTGCCCCCTGCTGGGGCAATTAACCGCCCACCCCTCAAAAGAGGCATAGCACCCCATTCCCGAATAAGCCGCACAGTTTGACACCTCATTCATGGGTATATGACGAACGGTGGTTAATTGCCCCCTGCTGGGGCAATTAACCTCCCACCCCTCAGAAAAGTCATAGCACCCTATTCCCGAATAAGCCGCACAGTTTGACACCTCATTCATGGGTCTACGACAAACGGTGGTTAATTGCCCCCTGCTGGGGCAATTAACCGCCCACCCCTCAGAAAAGTTATAGCACCCCATTCCCGAGGCAGCCGCACGGTTTGACACCTCATTCATGGGTCTACGAGAAACGGTGCGGGACACAGTCAAAGTTGGTCTCAATGTTAAGTCTATGGGCGGATAATTGCCCCCTGCTGGGGCCCCTCAGAAAAGTCATGAGGGGCCCCTCAGAAAAGTCACTGTGGTTAATTGCCCCCTGCTGGGGCAATTAACCTCCCACCCCTCAGAAAAGTCATAGCACCCCATTCCCGAATAAGCCGCACAGTTTGACACCTCATTCATGGGTCTATGACAAACGGTGTGGGACTCAGTCAAAGTTGGTCTCAATGTTAAGTCTATGGGCGGATAATTGCCCCCATCTGGGGCAATTAACCGCCCACCCCTCAGAAAAGTCATAGCACCCCATTACCGAAGCAGCCGCACAGTTTGACACCTCATTCATGGGTCTACGACAAACGGTGGTTAATTGCCCCCTGCTGGGGCAATTAACCGCCCACCCCTCAGAAAAGGCATAGCACCCCATTCCCGAATAAGCTGCATGGTTTGACACCTCATTCATGGGTCTACGAAAAACGGTGCGGGACTCAGTCAAAGTTGGTCTCAATGTTAAGTCTATGGGCGGATAATTGCCCCCTGCTGGGGCAATTAACTGCCAACCCTTCAGAAAAGTCATAGCACCCCACTCCCGAATAAGCCGCACGGTTTGACACCTCATTCATGGGTCTACGACAAACGGTGCGGGACTCAGTCAAAGTTGGTCTCAATGTTAAGTCTATGGGCGGATAATTGCCCCTTGCTGGGGCAATTAACTGCCCACCCCTCAGAAAAGTCATTGCACCCCATTCTCGAATTAGCCGCACAGTTTAACACCTCATTCATGGGTCTACGAGAAACGGTGCGGGACCCAGTCAAAGTTGGTCTCAATGTTAAGTCTATTGGTAGATAATTGCCCCCTGCTGGGGCAATCAACCGCCCACCCCTCAGAAAAGTCATAGCACCCTATTCCCGAATAAGCCGCACAGTTTGACACCTCATTCATGGGTCTACGACAAACCGTGGTTAATTGCCCCCTGCTGGGGCAATTAACCGCCCACCCCTCAAAAGAGGCATAGCACCCTATTCCCGAATAAGCCGCACAGTTTGACACCTCATTCATGGGTCTACGACCAACGGTGGTTAATTGCCCCCTGCTGGGGCAATTAACCGCTCACCCCTCAAAAGAGGCATAGCACCCCATTCACGAATAAGCCGCACGGTTTGACACCTCATTCATGGGTCTACGAAAAACGGTGCGGGACTCAGTCAAAGTTGGTCTCAATGTTAAGTCTATGGGCGGATAATTGCCCCCTGCTGGGGCAATTAACCTCCCACCCCTCAGAAAAGTCATAGTACCTCATTCCCGAATAAGCCGCACAGTTTGACACCTCATTCATGGGTCTACGAATAAACGGTGGTTAATTGCCCCCTGCTTTGACCCCATTCCCGAATAAGCTGCACGGTTTGACACCTCATTCATGGGTCTACGACAAACGGTGGTTAATTGCCCCCTGCTGGGGCAATTAACCGCCCACCCCTCAGAAAAGGCATAGCACCCCATTCCCGAATAAGCTGCATGGTTTGACACCTCATTCATGGGTCTACGAAAAACGGTGCGGGACTCAGTCAAAGTTGGTCTCAATGTTAAGTCTATGGGCGGATAATTGCCCCCTGCTGGGGCAATTAACTGCCCACCCCTCAGAAAAGTCATTGCACCCCATTCTCGAATTAGCCGCACAGTTTAACACCTCATTCATGGGTCTACGAGAAACGGTGCGGGACACAGTCAAAGTTGGTCTCAATGTTAAGTCTATGGGCGGATAATTGCCCCCTGCTGGGGCCCCTCAGAAAAGTCATGAGGGGCCCCTCAGAAAAGTCACGGTGGTTAATTGCCCCCTGCTGGGGCAATTAACCTCCCACCCCTCAGAAAAGTCATAGCACCCCATTCCCGAATAAGCCGCACAGTTTGACACCTCATTCATGGGTCTATGACAAACGGTGTGGGACTCAGAAAAGTCATGAGGGGCCCCTCAGAAAAGTCATAGCACCCCATTACTGAAGCAGCCGCACAGTTTGACACCTCATTCATGGGTCTACGACAAACGGTGGTTAATTGCCCCCTGCTGGGGCAATTAACCGCCCACCCCTCAGAAAAGGCATAGCACCCCATTCCCGAATAAGCTGCATGGTTTGACACCTCATTCATGGGTCTACGAAAAACGGTGCGGGACTCAGTCAAAGTTGGTCTCAATGTTAAGTCTATGGGCGGATAATTGCCCCCTGCTGGGGCAATTAACTGCCAACCCTTCAGAAAAGTCATAGCACCCCACTCCCGAATAAGCCGCACGGTTTGACACCTCATTCATGGGTCTACGACAAACGGTGCGGGACTCAGTCAAAGTTGGTCTCAATGTTAAGTCTATGGGCGGATAATTGCCCCCTGCTGGGGCAATTAACTGCCCACCCCTCAGAAAAGTCATTGCACCCCATTCTCGAATTAGCCGCACAGTTTAACACCTCATTCATGGGTCTACGAGAAACGGTGCGGGACCCAGTCAAAGTTGGTCTCAATGTTAAGTCTATTGGTAGATAATTGCCCCCTGCTGGGGCAATCAACCGCCCACCCCTCAGAAAAGTCATAGCACCCTATTCCCGAATAAGCCGCACAGTTTGACACCTCATTCATGGGTCTACGACAAACCGTGGTTAATTGCCCCCTGCTGGGGCAATTAACCGCCCACCCCTCAAAAGAGGCATAGCACCCTATTCCCGAATAAGCCGCACAGTTTGACACCTCATTCATGGGTCTACGACCAACGGTGGTTAATTGCCCCCTGCTGGGGCAATTAACCGCTCACCCCTCAAAAGAGGCATAGCACCCCATTCACGAATAAGCCGCACGGTTTGACACCTCATTCATGGGTCTACGAAAAACGGTGCGGGACTCAGTCAAAGTTGGTCTCAATGTTAAGTCTATGGGCGGATAATTGCCCCCTGCTGGGGCAATTAACTGCCAACCCTTCAGAAAAGTCATAGCACCCCACTCCCGAATAAGCCGCACGGTTTGACACCTCATTCATGGGTCTACGACAAACGGTGCGGGACTCAGTCAAAGTTGGTCTCAATGTTAAGTCTATGGGCGGATAATTGCCCCCTGCTGGGGCAATTAACTGCCCACCCCTCAGAAAAGTCATAGCACCCTATTCCCAAATAAGCCGCACAGTTTGACACCTCATTCATGGGTCTACGACAAACGGTGGTTAATTGCCCCCTGCTGGGGCAATTAACCGCCCACCCCTCAAAAGAGGCATAGCACCCCATTCCCGAATAAGCCGCACAGTTTGACACCTCATTCATGGGTATATGACGAACGGTGGTTAATTGCCCCCTGCTGGGGCAATTAACCTCCCACCCCTCAGAAAAGTCATAGCACCCTATTCCCGAATAAGCCGCACAGTTTGACACCTCATTCATGGGTCTACGACAAACGGTGGTTAATTGCCCCCTGCTGGGGCAATTAACCGCCCACCCCTCAGAAAAGTTATAGCACCCCATTCCCGAGGCAGCCGCACGGTTTGACACCTCATTCATGGGTCTACGAGAAACGGTGCGGGACACAGTCAAAGTTGGTCTCAATGTTAAGTCTATGGGCGGATAATTGCCCCCTGCTGGGGCCCCTCAGAAAAGTCATGAGGGGCCCCTCAGAAAAGTCATAGCACCCCATTACCGAAGCAGCCGCACAGTTTGACACCTCATTCATGGGTCTACGACAAACGGTGGTTAATTGCCCCCTGCTGGGGCAATTAACCGCCCACCCCTCAGAAAAGGCATAGCACCCCATTCCCGAATAAGCTGCATGGTTTGACACCTCATTCATGGGTCTACGAAAAACGGTGCGGGACTCAGTCAAAGTTGGTCTCAATGTTAAGTCTATGGGCGGATAATTGCCCCCTGCTGGGGCAATTAACTGCCAACCCTTCAGAAAAGTCATAGCACCCCACTCCCGAATAAGCCGCACGGTTTGACACCTCATTCATGGGTCTACGACAAACGGTGCGGGACTCAGTCAAAGTTGGTCTCAATGTTAAGTCTATGGGCGGATAATTGCCCCCTGCTGGGGCAATTAACTGCCCACCCCTCAGAAAAGTCATTGCACCCCATTCTCGAATTAGCCGCACAGTTTAACACCTCATTCATGGGTCTACGAGAAACGGTGCGGGACCCAGTCAAAGTTGGTCTCAATGTTAAGTCTATTGGTAGATAATTGCCCCCTGCTGGGGCAATCAACCGCCCACCCCTCAGAAAAGTCATAGCACCCTATTCCCGAATAAGCCGCACAGTTTGACACCTCATTCATGGGTCTACGACAAACCGTGGTTAATTGCCCCCTGCTGGGGCAATTAACCGCCCACCCCTCAAAAGAGGCATAGCACCCTATTCCCGAATAAGCCGCACAGTTTGACACCTCATTCATGGGTCTACGACCAACGGTGGTTAATTGCCCCCTGCTGGGGCAATTAACCGCTCACCCCTCAAAAGAGGCATAGCACCCCATTCACGAATAAGCCGCACGGTTTGACACCTCATTCATGGGTCTACGAAAAACGGTGCGGGACTCAGTCAAAGTTGGTCTCAATGTTAAGTCTATGGGCGGATAATTGCCCCCTGCTGGGGCAATTAACTGCCAACCCTTCAGAAAAGTCATAGCACCCCACTCCCGAATAAGCCGCACGGTTTGACACCTCATTCATGGGTCTACGACAAACGGTGCGGGACTCAGTCAAAGTTGGTCTCAATGTTAAGTCTATGGGCGGATAATTGCCCCCTGCTGGGGCAATTAACTGCCCACCCCTCAGAAAAGTCATAGCACCCTATTCCCAAATAAGCCGCACAGTTTGACACCTCATTCATGGGTCTACGACAAACGGTGGTTAATTGCCCCCTGCTGGGGCAATTAACCGCCCACCCCTCAAAAGAGGCATAGCACCCCATTCCCGAATAAGCCGCACAGTTTGACACCTCATTCATGGGTATATGACGAACGGTGGTTAATTGCCCCCTGCTGGGGCAATTAACCTCCCACCCCTCAGAAAAGTCATAGCACCCTATTCCCGAATAAGCCGCACAGTTTGACACCTCATTCATGGGTCTACGACAAACGGTGGTTAATTGCCCCCTGCTGGGGCAATTAACCGCCCACCCCTCAGAAAAGTTATAGCACCCCATTCCCGAGGCAGCCGCACGGTTTGACACCTCATTCATGGGTCTACGAGAAACGGTGCGGGACACAGTCAAAGTTGGTCTCAATGTTAAGTCTATGGGCGGATAATTGCCCCCTGCTGGGGCCCCTCAGAAAAGTCATGAGGGGCCCCTCAGAAAAGTCATAGCACCCCATTACCGAAGCAGCCGCACAGTTTGACACCTCATTCATGGGTCTACGACAAACGGTGGTTAATTGCCCCCTGCTGGGGCAATTAACCGCCCACCCCTCAGAAAAGGCATAGCACCCCATTCCCGAATAAGCTGCATGGTTTGACACCTCATTCATGGGTCTACGAAAAACGGTGCGGGACTCAGTCAAAGTTGGTCTCAATGTTAAGTCTATGGGCGGATAATTGCCCCCTGCTGGGGCAATTAACTGCCAACCCTTCAGAAAAGTCATAGCACCCCACTCCCGAATAAGCCGCACGGTTTGACACCTCATTCATGGGTCTACGACAAACGGTGCGGGACTCAGTCAAAGTTGGTCTCAATGTTAAGTCTATGGGCGGATAATTGCCCCCTGCTGGGGCAATTAACTGCCCACCCCTCAGAAAAGTCATTGCACCCCATTCTCGAATTAGCCGCACAGTTTAACACCTCATTCATGGGTCTACGAGAAACGGTGCGGGACCCAGTCAAAGTTGGTCTCAATGTTAAGTCTATTGGTAGATAATTGCCCCCTGCTGGGGCAATCAACCGCCCACCCCTCAGAAAAGTCATAGCACCCTATTCCCGAATAAGCCGCACAGTTTGACACCTCATTCATGGGTCTACGACAAACCGTGGTTAATTGCCCCCTGCTGGGGCAATTAACCGCCCACCCCTCAAAAGAGGCATAGCACCCTATTCCCGAATAAGCCGCACAGTTTGACACCTCATTCATGGGTCTACGACCAACGGTGGTTAATTGCCCCCTGCTGGGGCAATTAACCGCTCACCCCTCAAAAGAGGCATAGCACCCCATTCACGAATAAGCCGCACGGTTTGACACCTCATTCATGGGTCTACGAAAAACGGTGCGGGACTCAGTCAAAGTTGGTCTCAATGTTAAGTCTATGGGCGGATAATTGCCCCCTGCTGGGGCAATTAACCGCCAACCCTTCAGAAAAGTCATAGCACCCCACTCCCGAATAAGCCGCACGGTTTGACACCTCATTCATGGGTCTACGACAAACGGTGCGGGACTCAGTCAAAGTTGGTCTCAATGTTAAGTCTATGGGCGGATAATTGCCCCCTGCTGGGGCAATTAACTGCCCACCCCTCAGAAAAGTCATAGCACCCTATTCCCAAATAAGCCGCACAGTTTGACACCTCATTCATGGGTCTACGACAAACGGTGGTTAATTGCCCCCTGCTGGGGCAATTAACCGCCCACCCCTCAAAAGAGGCATAGCACCCCATTCCCGAATAAGCCGCACAGTTTGACACCTCATTCATGGGTATATGACGAACGGTGGTTAATTGCCCCCTGCTGGGGCAATTAACCTCCCACCCCTCAGAAAAGTCATAGCACCCTATTCCCGAATAAGCCGCACAGTTTGACACCTCATTCATGGGTCTACGACAAACGGTGGTTAATTGCCCCCTGCTGGGGCAATTAACCGCCCACCCCTCAGAAAAGTTATAGCACCCCATTCCCGAGGCAGCCGCACGGTTTGACACCTCATTCATGGGTCTACGAGAAACGGTGCGGGACACAGTCAAAGTTGGTCTCAATGTTAAGTCTATGGGCGGATAATTGCCCCCTGCTGGGGCCCCTCAGAAAAGTCATGAGGGGCCCCTCAGAAAAGTCACGGTGGTTAATTGCCCCCTGCTGGGGCAATTAACCTCCCACCCCTCAGAAAAGTCATAGCACCCCATTCCCGAATAAGCCGCACAGTTTGACACCTCATTCATGGGTCTATGACAAACGGTGTGGGACTCAGTCAAAGTTGGTCTCAATGTTAAGTCTATGGGCGGATAATTGCCCCCATCTGGGGCAATTAACCGCCCACCCCTCAGAAAAGTCATAGCACCCCATTACCGAAGCAGCCGCACAGTTTGACACCTCATTCATGGGTCTACGACAAACGGTGGTTAATTGCCCCCTGCTGGGGCAATTAACCGCCCACCCCTCAGAAAAGGCATAGCACCCCATTCCCGAATAAGCTGCATGGTTTGACACCTCATTCATGGGTCTACGAAAAACGGTGCGGGACTCAGTCAAAGTTGGTCTCAATGTTAAGTCTATGGGCGGATAATTGCCCCCTGCTGGGGCAATTAACTGCCAACCCTTCAGAAAAGTCATAGCACCCCACTCCCGAATAAGCCGCACGGTTTGACACCTCATTCATGGGTCTACGACAAACGGTGCGGGACTCAGTCAAAGTTGGTCTCAATGTTAAGTCTATGGGCGGATAATTGCCCCCTGCTGGGGCAATTAACTGCCCACCCCTCAGAAAAGTCATTGCACCCCATTCTCGAATTAGCCGCACAGTTTAACACCTCATTCATGGGTCTACGAGAAACGGTGCGGGACCCAGTCAAAGTTGGTCTCAATGTTAAGTCTATTGGTAGATAATTGCCCCCTGCTGGGGCAATCAACCGCCCACCCCTCAGAAAAGTCATAGCACCCTATTCCCGAATAAGCCGCACAGTTTGACACCTCATTCATGGGTCTACGACAAACCGTGGTTAATTGCCCCCTGCTGGGGCAATTAACCGCCCACCCCTCAAAAGAGGCATAGCACCCTATTCCCGAATAAGCCGCACAGTTTGACACCTCATTCATGGGTCTACGACCAACGGTGGTTAATTGCCCCCTGCTGGGGCAATTAACCGCTCACCCCTCAAAAGAGGCATAGCACCCCATTCACGAATAAGCCGCACGGTTTGACACCTCATTCATGGGTCTACGAAAAACGGTGCGGGACTCAGTCAAAGTTGGTCTCAATGTTAAGTCTATGGGCGGATAATTGCCCCCTGCTGGGGCAATTAACCTCCCACCCCTCAGAAAAGTCATAGTACCTCATTCCCGAATAAGCCGCACAGTTTGACACCTCATTCATGGGTCTACGAATAAACGGTGGTTAATTGCCCCCTGCTGGGGCAATTAACCACCCACCCCCTAGAAAAGTCATAGCACCCCATTCCCGAATAAGCCGCACAGTTTGACACCTCATTCATGGGTATATGACAAACGGTGGTTAATTGCCCCCTGCTGGGGCAATTAACCTCCCACCCCTCAGAAAAGTCATAGCACCCTATTCCCGAATAAGCCGCACAGTTTGACACCTCATTCATGGGTCTACGACAAACGGTGGTTAATTGCCCCCTGCTGGGGCAATTAACCGCCCACCCCTCAGAAAAGTTATAGCACCCCATTCCCGAGGCAGCCGCACGGTTTGACACCTCATTCATGGGTCTACGAGAAACGGTGCGGGACACAGTCAAAGTTGGTCTCAATGTTAAGTCTATGGGCGGATAATTGCCCCCTGCTGGGGCCCCTCAGAAAAGTCATGAGGGGCCCCTCAGAAAAGTCACGGTGGTTAATTGCCCCCTGCTGGGGCAATTAACCTCCCACCCCTCAGAAAAGTCATAGCACCCCATTCCCGAATAAGCCGCACAGTTTGACACCTCATTCATGGGTCTATGACAAACGGTGTGGGACTCAGTCAAAGTTGGTCTCAATGTTAAGTCTATGGGCGGATAATTGCCCCCATCTGGGGCAATTAACCGCCCACCCCTCAGAAAAGTCATAGCACCCCATTACCGAAGCAGCCGCACAGTTTGACACCTCATTCATGGGTCTACGACAAACGGTGGTTAATTGCCCCCTGCTGGGGCAATTAACCGCCCACCCCTCAGAAAAGGCATAGCACCCCATTCCCGAATAAGCTGCATGGTTTGACACCTCATTCATG
Source organism: Xenopus tropicalis (assembly GCF_000004195.4). Classification (NCBI taxonomy): domain Eukaryota; kingdom Metazoa; phylum Chordata; class Amphibia; order Anura; family Pipidae; genus Xenopus; species Xenopus tropicalis. The sequence continues at coordinate 39,550,397 of NC_030677.2, read as the reverse complement.
GGTCTACGAAAAACGGTGCGGGACTCAGTCAAAGTTGGTCTCAATGTTAAGTCTATGGGCGGATAATTGCCCCCTGCTGGGGCAATTAACTGCCAACCCTTCAGAAAAGTCATAGCACCCCACTCCCGAATAAGCCGCACGGTTTGACACCTCATTCATGGGTCTACGACAAACGGTGCGGGACTCAGTCAAAGTTGGTCTCAATGTTAAGTCTATGGGCGGATAATTGCCCCTTGCTGGGGCAATTAACTGCCCACCCCTCAGAAAAGTCATTGCACCCCATTCTCGAATTAGCCGCACAGTTTAACACCTCATTCATGGGTCTACGAGAAACGGTGCGGGACCCAGTCAAAGTTGGTCTCAATGTTAAGTCTATTGGTAGATAATTGCCCCCTGCTGGGGCAATCAACCGCCCACCCCTCAGAAAAGTCATAGCACCCTATTCCCGAATAAGCCGCACAGTTTGACACCTCATTCATGGGTCTACGACAAACCGTGGTTAATTGCCCCCTGCTGGGGCAATTAACCGCCCACCCCTCAAAAGAGGCATAGCACCCTATTCCCGAATAAGCCGCACAGTTTGACACCTCATTCATGGGTCTACGACCAACGGTGGTTAATTGCCCCCTGCTGGGGCAATTAACCGCTCACCCCTCAAAAGAGGCATAGCACCCCATTCACGAATAAGCCGCACGGTTTGACACCTCATTCATGGGTCTACGAAAAACGGTGCGGGACTCAGTCAAAGTTGGTCTCAATGTTAAGTCTATGGGCGGATAATTGCCCCCTGCTGGGGCAATTAACCTCCCACCCCTCAGAAAAGTCATAGTACCTCATTCCCGAATAAGCCGCACAGTTTGACACCTCATTCATGGGTCTACGAATAAACGGTGGTTAATTGCCCCCTGCTTTGACCCCATTCCCGAATAAGCTGCACGGTTTGACACCTCATTCATGGGTCTACGACAAACGGTGGTTAATTGCCCCCTGCTGGGGCAATTAACCGCCCACCCCTCAGAAAAGGCATAGCACCCCATTCCCGAATAAGCTGCATGGTTTGACACCTCATTCATGGGTCTACGAAAAACGGTGCGGGACTCAGTCAAAGTTGGTCTCAATGTTAAGTCTATGGGCGGATAATTGCCCCCTGCTGGGGCAATTAACTGCCAACCCTTCAGAAAAGTCATAGCACCCCACTCCCGAATAAGCCGCACGGTTTGACACCTCATTCATGGGTCTACGACAAACGGTGCGGGACTCAGTCAAAGTTGGTCTCAATGTTAAGTCTATGGGCGGATAATTGCCCCCTGCTGGGGCAATTAACTGCCCACCCCTCAGAAAAGTCATTGCACCCCATTCTCGAATTAGCCGCACAGTTTAACACCTCATTCATGGGTCTACGAGAAACGGTGCGGGACCCAGTCAAAGTTGGTCTCAATGTTAAGTCTATTGGTAGATAATTGCCCCCTGCTGGGGCAATCAACCGCCCACCCCTCAGAAAAGTCATAGCACCCTATTCCCGAATAAGCCGCACAGTTTGACACCTCATTCTTGGGTCTACGAAAAGCCGTGGTTAATTGCCCCCTGCTGGGGCAATTAACCGCCCACCCCTCAAAAGAGGCATAGCACCCTATTCCCGAATAAGCCGCACAGTTTGACACCTCATTCATGGGTCTACGACCAACGGTGGTTAATTGCCCCCTGCTGGGGCAATTAACCGCTCACCCCTCAAAAGAGGCATAGCACCCCATTCACGAATAAGCCGCACGGTTTGACACCTCATTCATGGGTCTACGAAAAACGGTGCGGGACTCAGTCAAAGTTGGTCTCAATGTTAAGTCTATGGGCGGATAATTGCCCCCTGCTGGGGCAATTAACCTCCCACCCCTCAGAAAAGTCATAGTACCTCATTCCCGAATAAGCCGCACAGTTTGACACCTCATTCATGGGTCTACGAATAAACGGTGGTTAATTGCCCCCTGCTGGGGCAATTAACCACCCACCCCCTAGAAAAGTCATAGCACCCCATTCCCGAATAAGCCGCACAGTTTGACACCTCATTCATGGGTATATGACGAACGGTGGTTAATTGCCCCCTGCTGGGGCAATTAACTGCCCACCCCTCAGAAAAGTCATTGCACCCCATTCTCGAATTAGCCGCACAGTTTAACACCTCATTCATGGGTCCACGACAAACTAGTTATTTGCCAAAATCCCCATCATAAGTCAGTGGGGCAAATTTGGGGACCTCTCTTGCCCCGGGGGTAAAACTTATACCCTTGTATTCATTTCCCCCCAGAGAATGTTGATAAATGGAAGATTCATTCCCCCCTACTATAACAGCCCCCCTAGTTATATAGGGCTTGGGGCAAGCAGCAGGCTCTAACCCTGAGTGTTTCAGTCAGTCGGTTAGGATACACCAACCGCCAATATGCAGAAGACAAGATTACGAAGAGACATGTTACAAGTGGGAGGAGGAAGGATAGCGAAGTGGTAGAGCGCACGCCCTTACATCGCCAGGTGTGGGGTTCGATTCCTGCCCCGTTGGCTTTGGAGTTCGATTCCTACCCCGTAAGGTTTGGAGTTCGAGTCCCGCCCTGGCAGCTGAGCTTCCTTGGGTCTCAAAGCTGATGCCTTAGGTAGGGCATGTATCAGAAATGGTATCAGCATTGAGCCCCATTGATAGAGGCAGACGCACCAAGGGAATTGAACTATGAAGGGCCATTGATGGCCACAGGCGCGTCCTGGCCTCCTCCTTTTTGTATTTTCAAGGGCAGCTCATGATTTATGATGCCAGCTATTAACCCTTTTACTGCCAGCTGTTTTGGTCAAAGCGGAACTTGTATTGCCAGACAGTTTTTGAACATTTTGCACTGTTTCACTTTAGGGGCCTTTCCTCGGGGGGACTTTTAGTTTACCCAGGAAAACAATATATCGTTTTTTTCAGAACAACCTAAGCTTTCAAAATATGGTAGAATTTTTGTGTAATTCCAATTCTGTAACAAGATATAGGCTTCTAAATGTCTAAAAATGCAAAAAAAATCTAATTTTCCATAATATAAACACACATACTAGAAACAAAAATTATTTTAAGCACGAATATACAACTGATTTGGAAAGTCCCATGTCTCCTGAACGTGCCAATACCAAATATATATAGTTTTATGGAGATTTCTCAAAAACTCCCAGCAGTACATTACCAAATTTCCAAAGCACTGCTCCAGAAAGCGGCATACCTTAGATTTCAAGGACAAAATTTCCACTAACAGAAGGTTTATCCCAGAAAATTGTACATTTTTGGAAAGAACAGATTCTGGGGAATACAGAATAGGCAGAACTGTCTGTCTACTCCAAACTATCAAGTCACAATGCTTTCCAAAATTATTGGTTTTTATCAAAATTTGTGATTTTTTTTAAAAATTGTTTCAAAACTTCCAGTCTATAGTATCTTATCTCCTACAGGTCATAAAGCAACCAAATAAAACACCCTAAATATGAACGCCAGGGGTCCACTGAACAGTTTGATGCCCAATATGTATAGGTTTAGCTAAGTATATGGCATGTAGGGGCCCCAATGGGAACATACCCCCATATGATGTATCATTTCAGCTCCTGCAAAATCAACACATTTACATCCTTTATGTGGGATAATGCTACAAAAAAAGTACGCTCACCCCAGAAAGCCATATATTTTTGGAAAGTACACATCCCCCCGAATCTATAATCTATAATTTATCTCTCACAATTTCTTGATAAAGATCAGATAAAGGCAAATCACCCCAAATAGGAACACCAGAGGCCTACTGAACAGTTTGATGCCCAATATGCATAGATATACCAAAGTCTGCGGTATGTACTGACCCCGAAATGAAAAGAGCGCATAAGGATTTCTCGCCTGCCAGCTCAGCTTTTGCACACAGAGCCCCCTGTCAGTGTATTATGTGCCGAAACTTCCCCTAACTATACACAGACCCCCACAAAACCATATATTTTTGGAAAGTACACATTCTGACAAATCCAACAAGGGTAAAGAGTCCTTTCTACACCAAAGTACCAATCTGCAAAGCTTTCCTAAAGTTATTGGTTTTTATGACATTTCAGAAAATCGCCTAAAAATGTTGCAATTTGCCGCATTTATCTCACACAATTTCTTGCGTACAAAGGCAAGTCACCCCAAATAGGAACATCAGAGGCCTACTGAACAGTTTGATGCCCAATATGCATAGATATACCAAAGTCTGCGGTGTGTACTGACCCCAAAATGAAAATAGCGCATAAGGATTTCTCGCCTGCCAACTCATCTTTTGCACACAGAGCCCCCTGACAGCGTATTATGTGCAGTAACCTCCCCCCTAACTATACAAAGAGCCCCAGGAAACCATATATTTTTGGAAAGTACACATTCTGATGAATTCAAAATAGGCAAAGCTATTTTTGTACACCAAAGTTACACCTGGCAAAGCTACGCTAAAAACAGATTAGGAACACTTATACAGGGATAAAATGCGATAAAACCACAAAAATTGTGCAAATCAGTGAAACAACAAAATAAGTCACATGACAGTGTAATTAGTGGTCAGAATATCTGATCCAATAGTCACGCTGTCAAAATAAACAGTTTTTGGGTAAAAGAAACTAAAAACAAAGTGGCAAAATGAAAAACAAAACAAAAACCAAAGTGTTTGTGTATACATGTGTGTACATGTGTAAAAGTTTTGTTATAGTGTGTAAGTGTGTATATGAGTGTAAATAAGTGTATAAAAGTGGGAAAAATGAAAAAAAAAACTGCTAAAATGTGTGCTGTAAGTGTGTGTATATGTATGTAAGTGTGTATAAATGTATGTAAGTGTGTGTGTAAGTGTGTAAATGAAAAAAAAAAAAAAGTTCTTACCTGTCCTGAAGACCCGATCGCCTCCTCTTCAGTGGGCCGGCCGGCAGGGGGGAAGGAGGAAGCAGGAAGCAGCAGACGCGATGCGATCGCGTCTGCTGCTTCCTGGAGGGTCCTGCGAGCGAACGTCTTGCAGGACCCTCATGACAGCCCCCCTGGCACGTTGCCCAGGGGGGCTGTCATGGATAGAAGCTCTCTGCAGCGGTGGCACATGCCGTTGGGACACGTCGTTGGCATTTAAGCCCTTTTACTGCCACGACGTATGCCATACGTCGTTGGCAGTAAAAGAGTTAAAACACTAGTGCACTTGGTGTGTCTGATGCTGCCATTCCAACCATGGAAAATGGGGGTGTTTTGTAATGTGGGTGTGGTCAGAGGGGCATGGTCAAAAAATATCGCATCACTTAGCGCGGCATATACTTTTGTCCCTCTTTTTAATTTTTAAATGTTGGGAGGTATGGTGTGGTGCAGTGTTGGGTGTCAGTGTTGCCTACAGGGCGTAAGAAACTCACTGGGTTCAGTACAGATAGGTTGTCCCAAGTTGTGGAAAGATATATTTCTTAACTATTGATAATGTCTGCTTTATTTATCATTTAAATCTGTACACTGGGGGCAACAAAGACCCTAAATTTCAGAAAAGCAAATTTAAACTCCTTTAGGGTTTTTTTCAGAGCATAGATTGGGGGCACTAGGTTTTCTGCTAAAAACACAGAACAGAAATAGTTGGAACTGATACAGAAAAGGCAAATGTGCTAAAACCGGTCCTTTTATTCAGTGTATACAGTAGAGGAGCCAGAGGGCCAAGTCCCACCCAATAGCTGCACTGTTGGCTCAGCTCAATCTAGTCAGTGGCTGATGCAGGACATGGTACATAAAGGGTTACTCAAAATTAATGTGAACAAGTCACAGATGGAAGACACCCTCGAGAGAGAGATAAGTTCAGTGCTAGCCAGGCCTCTACTTCTGATATTCACTCTCGCTTTCATCTAGTATGGTACCTATGGGTTGGAGGAAAGCTGATGTCATTCCTGTATTAAAAAAGAGATCTCAGTCTGGAAATTATAGACCAGTAAATTTTAAAATCTGAGGTGGGCAAGTTATTTAAAGGCTTGTTAAGGGATCTTCAAAATTATGTTCTGGAGAATGGCATTATGAGCAGTAATCAGCATGGTCTTATGAAGGGCAGGTAATGTCTGATTGCTTTTTATGATGAGTAAGTAAGTTACCATATATACTCGAGTATAAGCCGATCCGAGTATAAGCCAAGGTACCTAATTTTACCTAAGAAAACTGGAAAAATGTATTAACTCGAGTATAAGCCTAGGGTGGGAAATGCAGCAGCTACTGCTAAGTCTCAATAATCAAATATTTCATGAAAGGACACTCAGCGTGACCCACTGTGAATTCTACATAAATATATAATGTTGGCAGCTGCAGATTAAGAGCAATAATATTTATTATAGTCAATTAATATATCTCCAGAACACTTATGTATTAACAAATATATTTCTATTAATGTTACATGAAAATGAGAAGGCAATGAGCTCTAACCTTTCTAAGCACTGAATCCCCCACCAATCAGAGCAGTGTTCTCAACTGCTGCTTGTCAGAAGCTCTAGGTAAATATTGTCCAGTGGATGGGGGTGAGAATAGTTTGCCTAAAGTGTTCCTCATTGTAATTGTATATATTTTTGAACTTTCATCCATGTAGGCGGAGGTTAATGCTTGATAGAGCAGAGCGCACATGTGCATTCTCCAAAACAGCTTGATAAGTAACAGGGCAATTCTGAATGTAAAGATGTTCCACCAACATGTTGCTTCCTGGAACCATTACTCTATATGCTCAGCATGATCAGCACAATTAAAGAGATACAAAGACTCACTGAAAACTGGAACAACTTTCCATATTTCAAAGAACTTCATCCAGTATTGGTTCTCTAGCAAGGGCAGCGCCAGATTACTTGACCGGTACATTCGTTGTGCGTGCACCACACGAACACACGCACGACGAATGTATCGGTGAAGTTATCTGGCGCTGCCCTTGCTACTCGACTCGAGTACAAGCCGAGGGTTCCTTTTTTAGCACATTTTTCGTGCTGGAAAACTCTGCTTATACTCGAGTATATACGGTACAAGTTAGTTAGAAGCTGGACAGGGGGGTTGTGATCTATTTGGGTTTTGCCAAAGCGTTTGATACAGTGCCCCACAAACAACTGCTTTCTAAACTAAGGTCTGTTGGTCTTAAAGGAGAAGGAAAGGCTAAGTCACTTGGGGGTGTCAAAATGTTAGGCACCCCCAAGTGACTTAGATCGCTTACCTTTTACCCCGGGCTGGTGCCCCTGTACGAAAAGAACAGCACCAGCCCGGGGTAGCTGCGAGCGCTTCCTACTTCCTATTCGCTTGCGCGCGCAGTAGAGTAAAAAGCCGAACTTAAACAAGAAAGTCGGCTTTTTACTCTACTGCGCATGCGCAGGCCCACGGATTTCATCGGCAGAAGAAAACGGAATAAGGAGGCGCTCACTACAAGTACCCTGGGCTGGTGCTTTTTTCTCCTAATAGGGGCACCAGCCCAGCGTACAAGGTAAGTTATTATGGGAAGACGTTCTGTGTGCACAATTAGCTGCTAAGGAGCTAATTGTGCACACAGAACGTCTTCCCATAATAACTGTTATGATGGCATAACATCATTTCCGCAATCAGCAGCTCCCGCCCACCGTGCCTTGCATTATCCCTTGAAAGCCAGTTTTTTGTGAAATCCCTTATGCGGCCCAGCCTCATCCTGACTTTGCCTCCTGCGGCCCCCAGGTAAGTCTCAGTTATGAAGAAAGACTGGCCAAGTTGGGATTGTTTACACTAAAGAATTCCCTCCCTGAATCAGTCATACTGGCTGATACATTAGATAGCTTCAAGAAGGGGTTGGATGACATTTTAGTGAGGAAGAACGGGGTTATTTTAATCCAGGGACTGGTTCGATTGCCATGTTGGAGTCTGGAAGTATTTTCTCCCCCTCTGACACAAATTGCAGAGGCTTCAAAAGGGGTTTTTGCCTTTCTCTGGATCAGCTAGCACTTAGGCAGGCTATATATAGGTATAAAAGGTTGAACTTGATGGACGTCTTTTTTCAACCTAACGTACTACGTTACCTAAAGTTTTCCTTCTGTTTGAAAATCGTGAGCTACTGGACAACAGTGAATGTAGTGAATACAGCAAAGTGTTTCTGTATGGGTATGCATAGTCATTTTCCTTTTATTTGCTCTAAAGATGCTGTGAAATTTTTGTTTTATAATGAAAATCTGTTTAATATCATGGCCCTTTGTTGCATATCCATATGATTCTGCTTTCTTCTTTGTAGTGCGGTCTGCTTTTGTTTGATTTTATGGCTTTTAGCAAACTCTTTTATAGTATGTTTTGAACTATATTGTCCTAAAGTGACTTTAAACATTTGGAAAGAGTTTGCTGATTGGAGCTATGCTATGACGGGGGCCTTTGCCTGCTAACTGTACTTACTGAGTCTTAAACTATCCACACACTGTTTAGATATAATGACCCATCAGTGCATGTAAATTCATTTACTTCAGACTTCATTCCTTTTATACAAGTGTCCGAAATGTCCTCAGTGCCTCACAGGCTTCATTTGATTACAGTTTCCATCAGTATTCACCTTTTTAGCTCTCTTTTATTTTCATTTTAATTTTATTCATATGGTTTATTGTAGTTCTAGAAATGTGACCTACTGGGAAAACATTATTTTTAGAATTTTTTTTGTCTCTATTGTGGTGACTAATCTTGCCCACAATGCCTTTGGACAGTGGAAATTCTTTATTATCCTGACCATATCATAGCATTGTCCTCAGCAAGCCAGGTAGAAAAAACATCCTTAGACTGGGGCCAATCAGGCAACTAGGGCATTGAGAAATCCAGTCTTTGCATGTACTCACTTGTAAAATGGCCTTGTATGCTATGGTTTAAAGTCCTAAAATGAATTTTTCCAAGTGCTTAGCACATTGCATAAAGCTGCTGTATGCATTAATGTTAAGCTGGTGTTGGGCCCTATTATTTTTTTAGCATCACTGAAGGTGGGTTTGTACCATATAACTCATCCCTCACTTTTTTTTGTTAAATTAATGTTATATACAGTGGTGGACTGAGTCATGTTTTGCCAAAGGTTAATGTCTATGAAAAAATTATTTTTTAGATATTTTCTCTGGGGTAAAGGCATTTATTTTTCTATGTATTGATTTATTATTTATCTTTATTTTAGGCCTGATTATTTGCAGGTTTATTTGTTTTTTCAGGTCCTATACCTGTTAAAATCATAATATATACTCGAGTATAAGCCGATCCGAATATAAGCCGAGGTACCTAATTTTACCTAAGAAAACTGGAAAAACTTATTGACTCGAGTATAAGCCTAGAGTGGGAAATGCAGCAGCTACTGTGGCTATGAGTTCCTGGATTGTTATACATGGAATTGCCACTGTGGTAATGTCGCTATAAGTTCTGGGCAATTATACATAAAATTGACTTTTATTTACTTTTATGTATCAGTAAAATTTAATAGAGCTGCTAAAGCTTGAGTTTTCCAGCTGATGCATAACTCGGTAACTCAGTTATGATAACTCGGTTGTGATACAGTTATTGCAGCAGATTGACAGCGACTGAAGACACAGCCTCAGCTTCATTTTTTATTTCTGGAAATTGCTGCAGGTTCCCATAACTTCATTATCAGGCTGTATCAAGTGATCTGCAGTTGACAGCCTGGAATTCAGTGAACTTCTTAACACTTTCTCCCCCCCCCCCCCCCCCCGTGCTTGTCCTGCATGGCAGAGGCACTTCAGAATGCAGTATTTTACATGGGCAGAGGGAAGTGCTTGCTAATAGAATTGGCCTGGGTGCTTTCCATCAGGGCTTCACCCATACCAAATTGCTAACATACTGATGTACAACTGCTCAGTCTGTCTATAGCAAACCAGTCACATATATGCAATATATAATAATGCAATATACATTTGAATCATTTAAATTAGCCAAACATGTGAATATGCAAACAACTGAAGAGAAAGTGCAGGCAAGCGGAGAACACTGGCAACAACTGCAATAGGCAGACAGCTAGATGTTCCGACTGCAGGAGGCACCACACTTCACATAGGCAAACAAGCTCAGAGAAAAGAACCTCATTTCTAAGGTGCACCCTTCATTTAGAACAGTAGAGGTTACCGTGAATACAGACTGCGCTGACATTTGGCGCACACGCCGCACCCCTCCACCTCTCCCCCCTTGCGTGTGCTCGGGTGGTCGCGTATGTGCGCACGCAAGCACACATGCGAACGGCCGAGTACACGCGCGGGGGGGGTGGGAGTTCGGCGTGTGCGCCAAATGTCAGCGCAGCCTGTATTCACGGTAACCTCTACTGTATTCACTCGAGTATAAGCCAAGCATGAGTTTTTAAGCACATTTTTCGTGCTGAAAAACCCGGCTTATACTCGAGTATATACGGTACTGTATAATCATGAACTTAACATGGTAGAATTGTTTTACATTAACAATTACATTATTACAATAAGGTTTAAATTTATCTTAAGATCAAGTACAAGGTACTGTTTTATTATAAAAGAGAAAGAGGAAATTATTTTTTTTAATCTGAATTATATGATTAAAATGTAGTTTATGGCAGATGGCCTTCCCATAATTTGGAGCTTTATGGATAACAGGTTTTGGGATAAAGGATCTGATTAGTGTACTTGATCCCAACTAAGATATAATTAATTCTGATTGGAGGCAGAACAGTCATATTGGGTTTATTTAATGTTTAAATAATTTTTTCATTGACTTAAGGTATAGAGAAAGATCCCTTATCTGGAAAACGCCAGGTCCCAAGTATTCTGGGCAACAGGTCCAATACCTACTGTATATGTCCTTCTCAACATTTTAAAGTACAGGTATGGGATCCCTTATCCGGAAACCCTTATCCAGAAAGTTCCAAATTACGGAAAAGTCATCTCCCATAGACTCCATTATAAGCAAATAATTCTAATTTTTAAAAATGATTCCCTTTTTCTCTGTAAAAATAAAACAGTACCTTGTACTTGATCCCAACTAAGATATAATTACAGAAAGATCCCTTATCCGGAAAAACCCCAGGTCCCATACCTGTAGTAGGTTGATTTTCTTTTGGACCCACATACTGTATGTGGGGCGTATGTAATGAATACTTTTAAATTGCCATACAAATGCATTTCTTTGCCTTTCTCACATACGGGGGGACCAAAATAAATTCCTTCCATTATCCACTGACTTAATATTGCCTATTTTTTTTTTTTTGTTTTAAATCTGGCAAGATACTCCATGTGCAGGAACACATACCATTCTCCAGAGGGATAGTTAAATTTTGTGTCACCGTTCAATAGAATATACTTGAGTGAACACAACAGCAATAAAAGAGCACAGCTGGATTGAATGTTTCTCAATTGGTGCAAGTTTACACAGTGAGAAAACTTACACGTACACATTGTTATACCGAAGTGCCATTTTAGTGCTTTATTGTCCTCCCCGATGAGAGACACAAGTATAACAAGATCACATGAGTGGATAATATAGCTGTTTTACCCACTGAAACGTCACTGCCAACAAAATAACTGTAAGATCTGTGGTTGTAACGTTTTTAAACATTCTAGGATAATTGTTGTTAATGCAGAGCCACTAACATCTGAGACTTCACAACAGATGGTTAGAAACTAATTTGCACGTCTGAGTTAATATCAGTGCTATTGAACACCAGTGTTATTATTTAACCCCCCCCCCCCCGCAACCTGGAACTCCCTGTGCCCCTGTGTGTAAATAAGACAAATAAGTGTACAAAGCTATAAACTCTTAGATACTGCACCTTTAATATTTCTCTGTTTATCCTTTACAAATTATCCAATACTTAGTGGCTTTTGGTAGAGCTGGGCGGTATGACCAAAAATTTATATCACGGTATTTTTCAAAATTATATCGGTGTCACGGTATTTGACGGTATTTTTTTTTCCATGCATGATTAGGTGTTAACCCCATTTCCTAATTAATTAGAGAATAATTACTGCAGTATTGAAAATCAGAGTCAGGCAAGCGAAGGATCGGCAACAGAAAGTCGTAATCAGGCAGGCTTAGTTTCCCAGGCAAGGCCACAGACAACATAGCACAGGAGGAGGCGTTTGATAGCTTTAAATACCCCTCGCGCATGCGCAGAACTGGCGCCGTCAGCGCGTCGCGGACGTGCACGCTTTGACGTGTACGTGCGTCAAAGCACGCGCACCTGGAAGGAGGCGCACGAGACCGGCCCGCACGGGTGAGTACCCTGACACCCCGGTATTGCGGTATCTGAAAAATGAATATAGTTTTAAAAAAAAACACCAGTATTCGGTATTAAACGGTATATCGCCCAGCCCTAGCTTTTGGCACATTTTAGGTCTAGGTAGACCCTAGTTTTGCCAGAGTTGTTTCAGGCAGACTTGTGTTCACCAAAATGTTCCACCAAAAGCATGAGTTGTCTTTTGGAGACGGAAGACGGAGTTCCTCTTTAATCACCTTTGCCTTGGATCATTCTTGACCACATATTACAGCAGGGATCCCCAACCAGTGGCTTGTGTCAGCATGTTGCTCCCCAACCCCTTGGATGTTGCTCTCAGTGCCCCCAAACCAGGTGCTTTTTTTTGAATTCCTGACTTGGGGGCAAGTTTTGGTTGAATAAAAATAAGACTAAAGGTGGCCATACACGTGGCGATCCGACGATGTTTCGTACGACCATCGGTCGCACGAAACATCGTAAGATCCGCCACACACCATTCAGGGCTGAATCGGCAGGTAAGGAGGTAGAAACAATAGGATTTCTACCTCCTTCTGCCGATTCAGCTCTGAAGGGAGAATTTTGGTCAGGCGCCTTCTATGGCGCCCGATCAAAATTTTCAAACTTGTCCGATCGGCGAGTCGTCCGATATCGGCAGCTTCCTGCGATATCGGTCGACTCGCCGACATGCCATACACGCACCGATTATCGTACGAAACGAGGTTTCGTACGATAATATCGGTGCGTGTATGGCCACCTTTACTACCAAATAAAGCCCCCTGTAAGCTGATAGGGTGCATAGAGGCTCCCTAATAGCCAATCTTAGCCCTTATTTGGCACCTCCATGAACTTTTATGGTGCTTGTGTTGCTCTCCAAATCTTTTTACATTTGACTGTGGCTCACCAGTAAGAAAGGTTGGGGTTACTGCCTTACATTAGTCCTTGTATTCTGTTGTAATATTGAACATGGACAGTGCAGCAATCTAAAAAGGGAAACAGTAACACCAATAATGTTAATGGTGACCACCACCATAAATGGTAAATTCTTATAAAATATTCATAATGTATGGCTTAGAAGATGATTTGTCTACCTCCTAGTCTTTTAAAAAGAGAAAAACCTTCCCTGGAAGATACTTTTAAAATGAAGGGGCAATGACAACCTGTTCTGCCAGTAGTATTGGATAAATTGTATATCCAAGCCAGTGGACACAGGAGGCACTAATTGGCTGGGACTACACTGTAGTACAGTGATCCCCGATCAGTGGCTCAGAAGCTACATGTTGCTCACCACCCCCTTTGATGTTGCTCCTAATGGCCTCAAAGTAGGTGCCCATTTTTAAATTTCTGGCTTGGAGACAGGTTTTGGAAGCCCAGAGACACAGTTTTACTCCAAGCAGAACCTCCTGCAGGCTAGCAGTCACATGGGGCTACCAAATAGCCAATCACAGTCCTTATTTGGCATCCTGGAAGAACTTACTTCATGCTTGTGTGGCCCACTGACGCTGGCTCACCATTAAAAAAAAAAAAAGGTTGGGAGAACCCTGCTGTAGTAACAGGTTTGAGACAAGAGAAACTTCAAAGCAATTTAACATGCTGTGCAGCCCAATCATTGCCAACTGATAATGACAATAATAACCCTTGTTTGGAAGTAAGTTCTGTTTGTGTTAATCGTTTGTTTTAGACTCCAAGGTATATCATTTCTTATCATAGTTATCTAACCAAATGTGGATAATATATGTAGTTGTGTAGGTTAGTGATAAAATTGTCCATTTAGTAGCACCTCCTGACTTATAGATTATAAAGCACATCTGCTCACCGATGTAAATCAATGTATACACATGATTACTTAACAGCATTACTTCCCTAAAGAATGTAGGAATCCATTTGCAAATATGTTAGCTGCATTTTTGCCTTATTGCTCCCTGAGGTTGGTCAGAGAGATAAAAAGCATCTCCATCTCTAATATGGGGCCCTACAAAAGATGATGTGGATTTATGCACCGTGCTATTGATACTGGTACTGCTCAGCCATTTGGGTCTCTTCAACTATGTGTCACCCCTGGAGGGGGTCGCAGCACAGTATATAAATGCTTAAGCATGTGTTATGTGCGTGATAGAGACATTCAATCAACTAGCAGTTAGGCAGGTTATATATGGGCATTAAGGTTGAACTTGATGGACGTATGTCTTTTTTCAACCTAACTTACTATGTTACTAATTAATGTATGTTACAGGGGTTGATCAACTTTATATTTACTTTTAGTAAATAACAATGATATTCTGAGACAATTTGCAATTGGTTGTCATTTGTTATTATTTGTGGGTTTTTAGTTATTTAGCTTTTTTGTTCAGAAGCTCCCCAGTTTAAAAATTTCAACAGCTGTCTGGTTGCTAGTATCTTTTTTACCTTAGCAACAAGGCAGTGGTTTGACTGGGATAGAAATGGGATAGGGCCTGAAAAAAGACGAGGAATAAAAAGTAACAATATTAAAATTGTAGTCCCACAGAGCAATGGTATTTTTAGCTTCCAGGGTCAGTGACCCCCATTTTTAATTCTTGAAAGATGTAGAAGAGGAAGGCAAATAATTCAAAAACTATCAAAAAAGAAATATGCTCTATCTAGATACTTGTGTCACAGAACGGTTTATGGAAATATGGCTGCATTATCTCCAGATGAAGTAGTATAGGTTCCTTGTTGTGTGAAAATGGGCAAATTGTATTAAACATAAATGCCTACTGAATATGCAGTATCAAAAAAGCAATGTAATAATACAAAGTCAGTATGAAGGAATCACTAGGAACAAATGATCACTCTGAATAGGTTGCAAATCATTTATTAAAGTGAATGCTAAGCGCTAAGAACCCCACCAAGGTTCCATTGGCTTCATTTGAGGGCACGTAGCCAAAAGGTTTGGGCATGGCTTGGCTTCTTTGCCTTTATAAATAGTTCATGCATTAAAATATGTGGGACCCTTTCTTTTATCTAGGCTTAACAAGTATATTTTTTTATAAATTACTAAAATCCTAGTTAATTTTCTTTAATGAGATTTTATTTAATGTGTCTTTAATGAACCCTTAAATGCCAGTAGCATGTTTCTGATCAGACTTTTGTTTACTTAAGTTTCGATTCATTGTATTCAGTAATGTTCTGGCAGTGCGTGGGAAATGGACCATTCTACTGCTTTAGCTTCTGCTTATAATACAATGCTTTTCCCTAAGTCCACAGGGCTTGTTTAGTGCATTTATTTCCTGTATCAGCAAAGCATTGATGTTTTACAGCATAAAGTATTATTTGTCCCTGCACAGCACTAAACAAGAGGATTAGTCTTTTCAATTAAAATAAAAAGACAGAATATTCATTTTCATATTAAACCAATGCTTAACAATTTAGCACACTGCCAGCAAGAATGTGATTAGTTTCTAGGCACCTCATATAGTGCCTTATCCAAGCACATTCAACTGAGGCCATGACCATCTATACCGACCTCCATATTAACTCTTTCTGAAGCCAGTCATTAGGCTCCCTATACTTTTTGTTTAGTATTTTCATAACTAATGCTTCACTAGCTACTAAACTACTCTGTGGGCTTCACAGGTTCATTGCCTTCTGTTCTGATCTACGTTCTCAGTATCCCCCAAAAGTCAAGGTCCGAAAGTTAGAGAACTCCCATTTGGCTAGGCTACTAGAGGGCCCTGACGAATGGGTGCCAAGATCAGCTGCTTTTGAGTGGGCATAGATCCTTGCAGCTTTAAGTTAACTTTGTAAATATATAACTTTGTAATACTTTGTATATTATGGAATAGCCAATTTTAAACAACTTTTCAATTGGTCTTTTTTTTTTTTTTTATAGTTTTTGATTTATGTGCTTTTTTTCGTCAAATGGGGATCCCTTGCAGCCAAAAGACTATTGCTCTGTGAGGCTACAATTTGATCACTTCTTCACATTTTAAGAACCATTCTGCCTTTACCAGTCCCTACCGAACAAAGTTTGCTTGTCAGTGTGAGTCAACTGATCTGTCCTTGCCCCATCTGTATACCCTTTTTAATCAAAAGTATGCAGTTTTGTTTTTGGGCATCAAGCTTATCTGACAAATGGCTGCATGGGAGGGATAGATGCATATTAACAGTGAGCCACAATGCCATGTGGAGCACTAAGGTGCTGAATGAGTACTTCAGCTCAATTATTAGTAAGGGTAAAGGAAAACCAAAAGGGTAGAACAGAGCAGGGTAAAAGGTGGCCATACATGGTAAGATTCACTTGTTTCCAAGGTCGCTAAATGAGTAAATCTTTCCCCAGATATGCCCAACTTGGATTGGGGAAATCATGCTAATGCAGAGGATATGGAAAGTTGGAGCAAGGCCTGCATCAGTGAGCCAATGCAGTCCTCGAGCCGACAGAAAATTCAAGCTTGCCCAGTCGACAATTAGGTGGGCATATCAAAGGAAATATTTGCTCATTTGGCGACCTTGGGTGGGCGATATAATTGGGCCAATGATTGTATTACAATGCAGGGGATACGAAAAGTAGAAACAAGGACCGCATCAATAACAGACAATGGCAGATAAGCTGCCAAATTGGTCTGAAGGACCCGAATTGGCAGCTTAAATCTCCCATGTATGAGGTGAGTAGGGAAAGGGAAAATGGGTAAAAGAAAATAAATACAAAGCAAATTGAAATGTGCACAAGGCAAACAAAACTGAAACCTGCAAAGGACACTGAAGGCGAAAAGAGCCAAGGGAAGGAAAAGAGTAAAGTCAAGGTGATTGCAGAAAGGGAAGGAGAAGTAAAAGGGAAAAAAGTAGAAGAGAGAAAAGAGAGAGAAACAAAGCATACAGCAACTCTTTGCAAGGGGAGACTCTTACCTGGGCTTTACTTTTAATTTCCTCTATGTATTTTGGGTTTCTACCATATGATCTTGTGTCTGTTTCTGTCACCGCATTTACAAATACCCAGAAAGCTTTTGTTTATTTTTTAGAACACTGGAAAGACAGAGCTGCCGTCAGTCCTAAACCAGATGTGCTCCTTAATTAAATCGCACAGCAACAGAACAGATAATGACTACAACATTGAAGAGATTATAGTTCTGCTGGTTTATAGTTACTCTGTGACTGGAGAGATCCACATGAATAATGAACTGGAAATCAGAGAAGCCCAAGTGAAGAAAGTGCTTACCCAGTCCCTCTGTGAGGAGCCTGAGCTGAGCGCTTTGCTGCAGAAAATCACAGGTGAGTGTAAGGTCTCTTTAGTAAATACTATTGCCTTGCACTCTGTAACAATACAAATAATAATACTGTAGTGATACAAAACACCCAGAAGGCCATCTGCCAAGTTTATCTCACAGAAGAGAAAATACTAATACAGGCTTCCTAAACTGGTATTGATAACTTCCTAGCCTTGATCAAGTGCTAATTACTGTCATAACATCATAGTTATATCTGTCTGTTCTTATAAAAACATATCTGAAAACCCATCAAATGCTCCCTACATTACAGCACACCCAAGGTAGAATCCATCACATGACTTCCTGTTTGGTATTTACAGTAAAGTAGAACTCAACCCAAACACAACTTACCGTATATACTTGAGTATAAGCCGATCCAAATATAAGCCGAGGTACCTAATTTTACCTAAGAAAACTGGAAAAACTTATTGACTCGAGTATAAGCCTAGGGTGGGAAATGCAGCAGCTACTGCTAAGTTTTTATAATCAAAATAAATACCAATAAAATTACATTAAATGAGGCATCAGTGGGGTATATGTTTTTAAATATTTATTTAAAAGAAATACAGTAAACTAGCTCAATCGGCAACCAAGCTAAAACGCAAAGAGTTAAAATCCTTCAAAACTATATATAGTTTGTATAGAATATAAAGTGCAATTTCTAGTGCAGTGTAACATCAATGTTTTAGTCCCTCCTCCCATGCCAGGATTTCAAATGATGCAGAAAAAGAAGTGTTTGCAGCTGGATTTTTGCATATAAAAATGGTATTTATTGATACTTTTTGAAGGAACCGATTACAGTGATTGGTATATTATGGGTTTCTGTGTTGTGTGGGACAAATTTTGGTTCGGAACCGGAGTTCCCCCATTAACCTTTCCTGCGCTGGTGAACCTCTTTTGTTCCAGGCACAGAGAATATCCTGTAATTGCTTGCACTTAGCCAAGGTATGATAGGTTATTACAGTCATTACCGCAGTATTTTAGCAGGGCTAATTTACAATTACAAGTGCAGTAAGTAAAGTGCAATTTTAAGGGCAGTCACCATATTTTTTTCCCCAAAATGCAGCATTTTCCCTTATAATTCCAGTGTTGTTGCAGTCGCGTGGGGGTGTGACTGTGGCCAATGAGTCAAAATTAAAGGAACAGTAACACCAAGAAATGAAAGTGTATAAAAGTAACTAAAATATAATGTGCTGCTGCCCTGCACTGGTAAAAGTTGTGTGTTTACTTCTGAAAGTCTACTATAATTTATATAAATAAGCTGCTATGTAGCCATGGAGGCAGCCATTCAAAGGAGAAAAGGCACAGGCACATAGCAGATAACAGATAAAACACTATTGTATTCTACAGAGCTTATCTGTTATCTGCTATGTAACCTGTGCCTTTTCTCCTTTTTTCCAGCTTGAATGGCTGCCCCCGGGGCTACACAGCAGCTTATTATATAAATTATAGTAGTGTTAGGGCTCTGGTACACGGGGAGATTAGTCGCCCGCGGCAAAACTCCCTGCTCGCGGGCGACTAATCTCCCCGAGTTGCCTTCCCTCTGCCATCCCACCGGCGAACATGTAAGTCGCCGGCGGGATGGCAGACGCGGCGGCGCGATTTCGGGAAATCGCCGAAAAAGCCTCGCGAGTCTTTTTCGGCGATTTGCGCGAAATCGCGCCGCCGCGTCTGCCATCCCGCCGGCGACTTACATGTTCGCCGGTGGGATGGCAGAGGGAAGGCAACTCGGGGAGATTAGTCGCCCGCGAGCAGGGAGTTTTGCCGCGGGCGACTAATCTCCCCGTGTACCAGAGCCCTTACTGTAGCAAACACACCAGTTTTACCAGTGCAGGGCAACAGTGCATTATATTTTTATTACTTTAAAGCTCTTTCATTTTTTGGTGTTACTGTTCCTTTAACACAGTTGCACTCGCACTTTGCCATACATTGGATGCAATTGTAAGTTTTTCAGGTCCGGTTGACATAATTTCCAGTGCAGGCTAGTATGTTGTGCCTACTGACACACAGTGCTGGGGGAACCCTGGATGGTTCCTTTAATATGTTCCTCAACGTCAACAGGTGCAAGTGTACTCGATTCAGAACAGAAGGCAGGAAGGACTGAGCACTGACAAGCGCAACTATAGGGAAATGCAAAGATTGCATTAGGATGCAAGTACAGGTATCGGACCCCTTATCTGGAAACTCATTATCCAGAAAGTTCCGAATTACGGAAAGGCCATCTCCCAAAGACTCCATTTTAATCAAATAATTCACATTTTTAAAAATGATTTCCTTTTTCTCTGTAATAATAAAACAGTACCTTGTACTTGATCCCAACTAAGATATAATTACCCCTTATTGGAGCCAAAACAAGCCTATTGGGTTTAATTACAGTTTAAATAAAAAACATTTTAGCAAACTTAAGGTAGGAGATCCGAATTACGGATAATGGGTCCCATACCTATACATGATGCAAATACCCCATTAATGAATGGGGTTTTTACATGCAACTCACCGGGGTAATTTGCAGAAAAGCAACTGCAGTAGTGATTGCAAATGACCCCTAATATATTTTCTTGTTAACAAAAGCTTGTTTTTCTATGAGAATGATGTCATGATTCCAATAACATCAGTAAAATGTGTTGATGAGATTGGCACCCCCAAGTGACTTTGACTTTCCTTCTCCTTTAACTGATGTGTTTTGAAAAAAAAAAAACATGTTTTCCCATGATAGTATTCCTTTACGTCAGTGAATTCTGAGTTAGAAAATCATTACATCATTATTGTAATTTATAAGTGATTTCCTATTAGATCATTATTGTAATTGCTAAATGATTTCCTGTATCTAAAAGAGAGCCTTTTTAGCACGGCTTATGACATTTAATAACACATAGATAATAAATACTTATAGAATAATTGCAGCAAAGCCAACTGAGGGGTACAGGCAGGTTTCCTATCTATTCCTAGGGGCTGATTTACTAACCCACGAATCCGACCCGAATTGGAAAAGTTCCGACTTGAAAACGAACATTTTGCGACTTTTTCGTATGTTTTGCGATTTTTTCGGATTCTTTACGAATTTTTCGTTACCAATACGATTTTTGCGTAAAAACGCGAGTTTTTCATATCCATTACGAAAGTTGCGTAAAAAGTTGCGCATTTTTCGTAGCGTTAAAACTTACGCGAAAAGTTGCGCATTTTTTGTAGCGTTAAAACTTAAAAGGTGCAAAGTTTCGCGTAAGTTTTAACGCTACGAAAAATGCGCAACTTTTTGCGTAAGTTTTAACGCTACGAAAAATGCGCAACTTTTTACGCAAAACATACGAAAAAATCGCAAAATACCGATCATTACGAAAAAAACGCAATCGGACTCATTTCGACCCGTTCGTGGGTAAGTAAATCAGCCCCCTAGTGTTAAAGGCTAGAAATATTTGAATGTACAAGGACAGCAGAGATAGCATGCAAGATTCTAATTGGATTATCCCGTATGCATACACAATGGCATTAACTGGCAGCAATCATACATGAAGGTGGCTTGGGGTTTGCAGTTATTTCTTACATTTTATTGCTGAAGTGCTTAAGGACTCTGGTACACGGGAAGATTAGTCGCCCGCGGCAAAACTTCCTGCTCGCGGGCGACTAATCTCCCCGAGTTGCCTTCCCCCTGCCATCCCACCGGCGAACATGTAAGTCGCCGGCGGGATGGCAGACGGGATAGAAATCGGCGAAAAAGCCTCGCGAGTCTTTTTCGGCGATTTGCACTAAATCGCGCCGCTGCGTCTGCCATCCCGCCGGCGACTTACATGTTCGCCGGTGGGATGGCAGGGGGAAGGCAACTCGGGGAGATTAGTCGCCCGCGAGCAGGGAGTTTTGCTCCCCGTGTACCAGAGCCCTAAGGGAGCACTAGCAAGATATTAACAACTACTGAAGTAGTTTTATTATGGGGTTAAGTCCCCTTTAACCAATATTATGTTTTTAAAGAGGCAGCAGTTATACTTATGCTGTGGGGCAGGACATGGTTTCTGTTACTGTGAATCCACAAGCCATGCCTTGGCACTTCCTCTCCAACAACTTCCTGGAGCAAAGTTTTGACTAAATCTTGCTTTAACAAATGGATATCAGTAAAAGCTGTCAGCCTTGTTCTTTTATAGTGGTGGTGGTTGGGGGGTTCTTTAGAAAATTTACTAGTGTTATTTCTAAGTACAGGTATGGGATCCTTTACCCGGCAACTCATTATTATTATTATTATTAACATGTATTTGTAAAGCGCAAACATATTCAGCAGCGCTGTAAAATAAGTGGGTCTATACAATAGACATACATAATTACATACAAAGCAACCAATAACCGGTAAAAAAAGCCCTGCAAAAAAGAGCTTACTAAGGATAGGGGGTTGAGACACCAGGAGGGGGAATGGGCAAGACCAGAGTTAAGCAATGTAAGAGACATGGGTTGTGCTAAACATAATGAGGGTAAGCTTCTCTAAATAAATATGTTTTTAGATATCTTTTAAAGCCAGAAAGCTTCAATTTACAAGAAGTCCATCTCCCATAGACTCCATTTTAATCAAATAATTCAGATTTTTAAAAAGATTACCTTTTTCTCTGTAATAATAAAACAGTACTTTGTACTTGATCCCAACTAAGATATAATTAATCCTTATGGGAGGCAGCACAATCTCATTGGGCTTATTTAACGTTTAAATGATGTATGTAAAGGATGAAGTATGGTGATCTAAATTACGGAAAGCCCCAGGTCCCGAACATTCTAGATAACAGGTCCCGTACCTGTACATTATACATTTTTTTTATACAAAGAGATTGGATTTCCAGTGTAAGTGATTTGTTTCCTATTGTTTTCCCAACGAAAGCCAAAATCCTAAGCTGCAGAAGTGCAAGTGCAAC
The DNA here is from genome assembly GCF_000004195.4 of Xenopus tropicalis. Classification (NCBI taxonomy): domain Eukaryota; kingdom Metazoa; phylum Chordata; class Amphibia; order Anura; family Pipidae; genus Xenopus; species Xenopus tropicalis. The sequence continues at coordinate 39,528,077 of NC_030677.2, read as the reverse complement.
TCTCCGGAGGGTTTGATGAGCCTCCATATATTATTCTGACACATTTGATGGATTTTAAATATGACATTCTTCGTTCAGGTTGATACATTTGTTCTTGCTGCATCTGGATTTCCACTCACTTTTCTTGAAGATGAATCTATATTTCCTTTATAATGTCTCCCTGCGGTAACGTTTAACCTGAACTTTGTTTTTTATTGCACTTAGATTTCCTTTACCATTAGGTGTTAGTTACAATATATTGGATAGTTAGTAACATTGTTGGGTGTCTGTTTATTTCTTTTTAATAGTTAATGTTGAGATAAATACTTAAGTCCCTCTCCCCCCACGTTGGGCCTCTCTCCTAGATATCCCTTCCATTCACAGCAGTGTAAAATCAGAAAGTTTATACGGGGAAAGAGGTAAGGCAAGATGGGGGTGCTTTTTGGAAAGATCACTGGCCCATGGATTTTTATTTTTAGAAAAAGAAGCACCACCAAGGGCAAAAACATATTTTTAATAGTGCTATTGAAATGAATACAAGAAAATGGTTTAATATGTACAGATTCCCATATTATTAATATATTACAGGTATGGGATCCCTTATCCGGATAACCTATTATCCAGAAAGTTCTGATTTACGGAAAGGCCATCTCCCATAAACTCCATTATAAGTAAATAATTCTATTTTTTTTTTCTCTGTAATTATAAAAAAGAACCTTGTACTTGATCCCAACTAAGATATAGTTAATCCTTATTGGAGGCACAATAAGCCTTTTTAGCTTATTCAATATTTAAATGATTTTTAGCAGACTGAAATTGTTGTGATCCAAATTACAGAAAGATCCCTTATCCAGAAAACCCCAGGTCCTGAGCATTCTGGATAACAGGTCCCATACCTGTATTAAAATAATGATATATGTAAAATAGTTTACAACTGCAACAATAAATGTGGGGTATGTTGAATACTCTGGAAATTTTTAAATTAAAAAAGAATTATTATTGTCTATTTGCCTCCTATAGTGCTCGTGATCCCAGATTAGTAATTCATTTGGCTGGTCTGAAGGCTTGAACAATGATAAATATTAGTTTTAAATGATATTTATTGAATGGGCTGTAAAAAAAAACAGGAAAACTCCCTCTTGCTTTTATGTTAACTAATATGTAGGGGGTCTAAAAAAAGGGATTATCTTAACATTAAAACCATTCTCCTTTTAGGTAAAATGTATGGCTGGATTTTCATTCCAAAGCCTTTACGTATTTTGGGCTTTTAAGGACATATTTATGTGCACTTTTTTTTTTTTTTTTTTAGCTCTTTGTCTAACAGGACTATCTTGAGTTTTCATCTTCCACTCCGTTTCCCCTTGGTTTTTCTGTAGAGGCCCAGAAAGGGAGGAAAGTTTGGGAGGTTTCCTTGGAGATCATTTTGCACCTCTGTAACAAATCCTACCTTCACACAAACGGAGTATTAAAATTCTGGAGTTCATGCTCTGGAGAAAGTTTTTACAAACCAAATGCTAAAATCGAACATCATATAGTATAAAGTGACCTTGTAAATCTCTTTTTAATTAAAGATTGGAGACATATCTCCCGTCCCATTTAGACTTATTTTGGCCCTCTGCCTACATCTGTTCTCTTATTAAGTCAACTAATAGCCTGTGGGAGCTGTATTCTCTGTACAAACCATTTCTTCTCTTTGTCATTAGTAGAGAGCACAGCGCAAGGGCTGACTAAGATTTATGGGAGGTGAAGTTCAGCATCAGCCTGAGGGCCGCGTGTTCATTTTAGCCATACATCTGTTGTCGAACCATTGCAGAATATTTCAAACACCTTTTGAGCATCAGTGTAATTGTCCATCGCTGCCCGATTCATAGATGTTTATATAAGCCGTAGGTTTAGGGGACCGTGCACCATTTACACAACCATTTGGCACTTAAACAGCAATTTATTTATTGTGTTTTTTTCAGAATTAGTTTTTTGGCCTCTTTCCAGTGTGGGGTTCTGGACTTTTCTGCACAATCTATCTTTCCAAATGAGGTCTCAATTCAGCACAGGGGATAATATCTCTATAATCTCCCATCTCCCCCCCCCCCACCCCCAACTTCATATGTTACCTATTTATTCTTCATTCAGCACCTGGTCTGAATTGGCCACAAAGTGAATGGTAATTTTCATTGAAGTGTTTATAACATGCAGTCTTTCTTAACAGGAGACATATGCCTGGAGCTCTGCAGGCCCCCTGTATTCTTGCCAACTTTACAAGTCAGCCAACTAGAACAGGAAATCAATATACTGCTACATTCATTAGACTAGTTTTTTTTTTTTTTTTTTTTTTTTTAAACATGGAAATGTCTCGGGGACGTTTCTCCAGAACCTTATAATTCTTCTCAGCAAAAAATAATTGTTTTTTTGTTAATTTACTTTAACTAATTACTTAACCCCTTAGACCACAGCAGAGTGTCAGAAATTTCTGACTGCTGTAGACACAGGCGTTCTCTAACCAGACCAGATGTATCATTCAACACCCAATTCCTTGGTGGAACAATATAGATATATAGATCTTTGTACCAGACACCCTGCATGTACACATGATGTTTTTGTGAAGTGCCAACCTGCTCAAAACAAGTACTGTTTTATAGCCCCAATGCCTGTCCTAAGGATGTCCAATCCTTAGTAACAGCTTTGTTCAAGTTACATTCTATTGTGGCTTCCAGGAAACACAGCACTAGGCAATGCAATAGAAGCACATACACAAGCTGACACCTATCATTTTAGTTGGCCTGCTCCTGCTTCCCATTAATTGACAGCATTATTACCCATTTATGAAACAAAGAGTCTAGAACTGCTATGCTAATGACACTAATAATGCTAATGATCTTCTTAACACAAAGAATTTAGAATCAATTTTATGGCTTAGTTGATGTCACTGTATATAAACAATTTTAACTTTTGCTGCTTACTAATCTTTGCTAATGAAGAAGATATTCTCAAGCCTCCCTTTTCAGGCTGTTTAGGGCATATAGAATACCCTGGATTCCCAGAGGTCCCCAATTAATAAAGAGTTATACTCATTATAGTCATGCCTAAAATGATGTCTCTAAAAGAATAACTGCACAGGTATTATTAGGGGAGAAAGGGTTGAAACAGACTTAGGCCCAGGTTTAATTTAGATACAGCGATATTATCCCATCAAAACTTTATTGAAGTCTAGTGGGAAAAACTACAACAAAAAACAGTTTAATTGCTGGATAAGTTTGTCTTGTCAGTCTGGCACTCCTTTATATCTGAAGTTTCTTGGTGTTTTTTTTGTACTAAATTACAAAGTGTACATTGCAAATAATTCACTCTACCATTTAATATTTTATTCTTGAAAGAATTAATGTGTTTTTTTAGTTGTATTATTGGTGTGTAGGTGCATCTCAGTGCTTTGTGCCTAAAGCTGGCCATACACGTTCAGATTTTAGTCTTCTTCCGACGAACATTCGAGCTTTATTGTTAATGGGTTTCTGGATAATAGATCCCATATGGTATATATACCATTGTTGATAATGAACATATAATAAGTATTAGGCAGCCGCTCTTTAGCTTTGTAGAAGATCCTCCAGTTCTGCACTGAGCAACGTCGATGGAATAACATTACTCTGATTTTCTCTGCACTAACAACAAGGCTGTTGTACAGGAACCTGCAGCTGCTCATGTCCCTTTCACTCACTTGCATCAATGCTTTACAGTGTCAGGGCAATTTGTATGTGGGAGATAGGTCTTCCTGAGGAAACAGATGCTTTGTGAACGTGCATTGGGAAGTTTGCTAATTAATAACATGGAAATAAAATCGCCTTCAATGGTGGGTAATGATGGACAGGAGGGAAAGAGGACAAATCTGATACAAATAAGGGGGGGGGGGGAAAGGTGATCAGAACAGTAACCCACAGAGAACTATAGTAAATTACTGCCAGAAATAATGCTGTCATAGTTACAACTGGACACTGGCACATAGACCTGAATACACATCCTGATGTTCTGCCACTATATATCAGTAATACAAGGGGTAGTTATGCAGTAATATCAGTAATGCAAGGGGGGGTTATGCAGTAATATCAGTAATGCAAGGGAAGGTTATGCAGTAATATCAGTAATGCAAGGGAAGGTTATGCAGTAATATCAGTAATGCAAGGGGTGGTTATGCAGTAATATCAGTAATGCAAGGGAAGGTTATGCAGTAAAATCAGTAATGCAAGGGAAGGTTATGCAGGAATATCAGTAATGCAAGGGAAGGTTATGCAGTAATATCAGTAATGCAAGGGAAGGTTATGCAGTAATATCAGTAATGCAAGGGAAGGTTATGCAGTAATATCAGTAATGCAAGGGAAGGTTATGCAGTAATATCAGTAATGCAAGGGAAGGTTATGCAGGAATATCAGTAATGCAAGGGAAGGTTATGCAGGAATATCAGTAATACAAGGGGTGGTTATGCAGAAATATCAGTAATGCAAGGGGTGGTTATGCAGTAATATCAGTAATACAAGGGAAGGTTATGCAGGAATATCAGTAATACAAGGGAAGGTTATGCAGGAATATCAGTAATACAAGGGGTGGTTATGCAGAAATATCAGTAATGCAAGGGGTGGTTATGCAGTAATATCAGTAATACAAGGGAAGGTTATGCAGGAATATCAGTAATACAAGGGGTGGTTATGCAGAAATATCAGTAATGCAAGGGGTGGTTATGCAGAAATATCAGTAATGCAAGGGAAGGTTATGCAGGAATATCAGTAATGCAAGGGAAGGTTATGCAGGAATATCAGTAATGCAAGGGAAGGTTATGCAGGAATATCAGTAATGCAAGGGAAGGTTATGCAGTAATATCAGTAATGCAAGGGAAGGTTATGCAGGAATATCAGTAATGCAAGGGAAGGTTATGCAGGAATATCAGTAATGCAAGGGAAGGTTATGCAGGAATATCAGTAATGCAAGGGAAGGTTATGCAGGAATATCAGTAATGCAAGGGAAGGTTATGCAGGAATATCAGTAATGCAAGGGAAGGTTATGCAGGAATATCAGTAATGCAAGGGAAGGTTATGCAGGAATATCAGTAATGCAAGGGAAGGTTATGCAGGAATATCAGTAATGCAAGGGAAGGTTATGCAGGAATATCAGTAATGCAAGGGAAGGTTATGCAGGAATATCAGTAATGCAAGGGAAGGTTATGCAGGAATATCAGTAATGCAAGGGAAGGTTATGCAGGAATATCAGTAATGCAAGGGAAGGTTATGCAGGAATATCAGTAATGCAAGGGGTGGTTATGCAGTAATATCAGTAATGCAAGGGAAGGTTATGCAGTAATATCAGTAATGCAAGGGAAGGTTATGCAGGAATATCAGTAATGCAAGGGGTGGTTATGCAGTAATATCAGTAATGCAAGGGAAGGTTATGCAGTAATATCAGTAATGCAAGGGAAGGTTATGCAGGAATATCAGTAATGCAAGGGGTGGTTATGCAGAAATGCAAGAGAAGGTTATGTAAGGGATTTGCCATTTGTCACTCACGTCACCCTATAGTAGTAGGGAAATTATAGTATTTTTGTCTTTAGCTTTTAAGTACTACATCTGATTATATATTTACAAAGACTTACACTGTATCTATGCAGGGCAAGCTAATTTGTCTTTTTTCACGTGTTAAGTTTTTACCCCATTTCTGTAACATTTAATGAGTGTTTTGGAGCATGTATTCATATAGAACACAGGTTTGCTTGTGTTTGTATAAAACCTTCATATTTGATTCACTTCTGACAAAGTGCTCTTTGTTGCATGAAGCGCGTGAGGTGTTATTTCTTCGGCACCCCCATGCACCTTTCCTGTTTTTAATGAAGCTGCAATAAAGATTTGCTTTTCACACCATTCCTGTGTGAACTCTCCCTAGGATACCCTGCCACTGCTGGTTTTATTCCTTTTTGATCCAATGTTTTTTTGCATTAATGTATTAACTGTTGATAGGAAGGTTCATCACAAAAACAATGCATTCTGTTTATTACTTTATGGAGCTAATGTATTTAACCAGAACTGTATGGAAAATATTTCAGTAATAGCAGCTTCTTTGTAAGTAGTAATATGGGCTCACATGGACCATAGCTATGTTGCCATATTTGCCCAGAATCACATATAGATTTACTTTATATGGGGTCCATACTGGACTTCAGGTAAAATTCAAAACTGAGGAGGCCACTCAACCATTCTGCTTTATGCAAACAGTTATCCACCATTCTGAAAATCTTAGAGCTGCACCTTGGCATGGCATTTAGTTGAGGTTTGGTTACCCCAAAAGAGAGGGGGCCAGTTTGAAGCTCTGGTGCTGTAGACCCACACTGCAGAACTGCAGAATAACTGGGATTATAATTGACAGTGCCAAGCTTTTTGGATCTTTTCCACTTCTCCATGTTCTCTGTACCACAGTAGGCACATTAATATTTATTACGTTAGGGAAAACTATCTGTACCAGAATAACTGGTTTATTAAATTCCCAAGGACAAATCAGTAGTAAAATGATATTCTCGATCAAAGACGTCTATGAAACCCTGGGCACTTGGGGACACATGAAATCTCTCTGATAACTGAATCCGGCCCACAGGTTTGTGGTGTACCAGTTCTTTGCTTTTATGAATAGTAATCTTTTGTTTTACTTTTGATATTGCACCTTTGTCAATCATCATCTTACTTCATACACATTATTAATTCAATTTCAGCCTATTAGGTCTATGAGATATTCCCTTGGTACCTCACTGGTAACTGTCCAAAAACAACCCCTCTTTACACACTTTTCTCATTTTACCACAAACCCCAACAAATGTCTTACCTAATCAGCTTCCTATTATCAGAATCTAATATCAATCAGTGTAATAGAATAATCTTGCTTCTAGAGCCCAGCAGTAGTTATTCATCATGTGTCAGCAGCCAGCAAAAGAAAAAACAAATGTTTCCTTTGCAGCAATAAAACCTCTCCCTTAAGTGGTGTTTGCTGGCAAAGAAAAGCAAACTACCTGCAGAAGCCAATCGGCAACACACTGACTTATTAAGGATCAGTAAACCAACATCTATTTTCTTCCCTGTAGGGAGGGTAACAATAGGGAAAGCAGACCCTGCAGATTGGGGGGGGGGGGGAGTACAGAGCACTAAAAGGCACTAATTCAGCAACAATTCTACATTAGAGGAGGGCAGTATATACTTGGTTTTGCATTTGGACTCCTTATAATAGGACTCCCAGATCCTAGGACTCAAATAGTAGTCATATCATACCAATACATAGAGACTCTGCTGGACCACCACTCCCTACCCACATTTCAAACACTACCCCCTACTCCAATCTTATCAAGAGCGGGTAAGCAGTACATATAAAGTGATCTTTGAGAATTGTGCAAGTGTTTAACCTCACACAAGATGGTTTATGAGGTCAGAAAAGTTGAATACAGGTATAGGACCCATTATCCAGAATGCTCGGGACCAAGGGTTTTCCGGTTAAGGGGTCTTTCCATAATTTGGATCTCCATTCCTTAAGTCTACTAAAAAATCAACAAAACGTTAATTAAACCCAATAGGATTGTTTTGCATCCAATAAGGATTATTTATATCTTAGTTGGGATCAAGTACAAGGTACTGTTTTATTATTACAGAGAAAAAGGAAAATCAGTTTTATAATTCTAAATTATTTGAATAAAATGGAGTCTATGGGAGACAGCTTTCCGTAATTCGGAGATTTCTGGATAACGGGTTTCCGGATAAGGGATCCCATGCCTGTACCTGTTTTTGCTAAGACAAAAAGAAAAAAGTGTGTTTTTTAGAGATTGCTAGAAAAAGAATTATTTTTGAGGAACATTGTCTGTCTCTAAGGGGCAGAGTAATGACTATATGAAATATCACTTAAATGTATTCCTATAGAGAATTGCACATCTTCACATCTAAAGGCTAATTTTTATGTCTCTGCTCTGAGTATGTGATAAATGCTTAGTAGTACAACTAGCAGCAGCACATCTGCATCTTTCTAGTTACATCACTTTTCTAAAACTGGGCACCTTTTCCTAAGCTGGAAGCAGCCGTACATCAATAAAACTGTATTAAACTTATTAAAAATAAATAGAAAATATATTTAGTTTCCAGTTCTAGTTTTATGTGATTAAAGTTATCACAGTACATCATAACACAAGTATGGGATCTGTTATCTGGAAACCTGTTATACAGAAAGTTTCAGCTAAATTTCAGGAAGGCCATCACCCATTATATAATAAGCAAATACCATATATACTCGAGTATAAGCCGATCTGAATATAAGCCAAGGTACCTAATTTTACCTAAGAAAACTGGAACAACCTATTGACTCGAGTATAAGCCTAGGGTGGGAAATGCAGCAGCTTCTAAGTTTCAATAATCAAAATAAATTCCAATAAAATTAGGATCTATCAATCTTACTGAACAAATATGTGCAGGGAATGAGTATGCAAACTAGGATTTGGACCACATCATTTTGTTGCTCAGTATAGGATAGATTTAGAAAATAGGTTATTTGCATGTATGTGAGAGTTTTGTATGATTCTTTTATTTTTGGGTTCAATGATATTTGACAGTTTAAAGGTTCTAGAATGCAAGATGCCTACAGAACACGATTTTGATTGGAACTGTCACCCTAGTGACTTTCCAGCTGTTATAGTAAGTCTTGCTTGGAGTTTGATTTCAGAACAACTGGATGGCTGCATCTTCCCATAGACTCTAGAGAAACTTCTCGCTCCATAGGATATGGCTGTGCCTTGTGTGCTGGCCGCTTTCCTGCAGGAACAGTTATTGGGAAACTTGTGTTCTCATTATTTAGAAACATGACATTGCACAGGGAGACAAGATAAATGAGAATATTCCTGTGGTGTTGTATACAACACAGCACATCATTTCACTTGGTGGAAATCCTGTTTTGGTTAGATTAGCTTGGCTCTGCTTGAAGGTGATTTTAATTTCAGAAAGATCTCTGGGAATAAAAACAGATGTTCTGCATTTTTTGTTTTCTTCTTAAAAAAGCTGGTCAGGGGCCATTTACGCAGAGATCTCGTTGTGATTTGTTAACCTTTACAAGGACAACTTTATATACAAGGTACAACAGGCAGTGTTATTGATTTTCTCCCTCTCTAGTTTAGAAGACTAGACTTAAATTGTTCTTGGCATGAGTGTTACCATTCTGTCTCACTGGGAATCCAAAATCTAAAAATACTTTTAAAATTATTTATACTTATAAATAATATATATATATATATATATATATATAATTTGTTTTAAAAATTACTCTGTTGTGAAAAAGAGGCTGCTGCAAACTGGACCTCAATCAAAAATACCACTTTAAAAATATTTACTTATATATTTTTGCATCTTTTTCTTGGTGCAGAAAAGCCATACGTGTTTAATCATAAGCTAATGAAACAATGGTGAACAATTACAAAGGTTATAAAAAAAATCGACAGACTACACCACGTAAGAAAAAACGGTGTAAAATTGTAATAATTCTTTTATGTGTTTTTTCTTCTGCCTTTACTTAACGAAAAGTAAATGTGTAAAATCTGGCGTTCTGACGGCGAACATTTCCATTTACTTTACACAGCTTTTCACACAGTGTTTTTCTGTAAATTTCATTTTACACAGCATAATAAATAGGCCCCTTAGTGTATGTGTAAATAATTTTTTTTATAGCAGCATTTTTGGCTGAGGTCCTGTTTGTGCCAGCTTACTTTCTCTCTACAAAGTCTAAAAATTGCTCGTCTAACTTGGGGTCTGCGGCATGTACTCCTGGAGTACAAAATGAACCTTCACCCGCACTCCCTCAGCTCTCCAATAATCACTCACCGCTCGGTGCACAGTGCTCAAAGGGATCGGCACCCATGCTTGACAAAGGGGCTGTCTTTGCCTCGAAACGTTGCATTTCCGCAATAAAGAATTTTAAGGGCAGAGTCCCGTATGAAGCTCTTGAGTGCCGTTGCTATCTGTTTGTTTGGAGCATGTACTCCTGGACCCACTGTTCCGTGAGGTGAGTCTACTTTGGGCTAATGCCAGATGGGGCTGATTCTCTGCAGGCCCTACACTGGCATCAGCCATTCCCTTGCTGGCATGCTGGCACAGTGGCTGTGGGCACAGGAAAAAGGCTGGTGCCAGCGTAGGGGCTGATACTTGGCCTATGTTTATGTGCAGGCTGTAAATCAGCCCCATGTGGCATTAGCCGTAAATTGGTAATTTGTCGTCTCATGTTTGTTAAATAAAAAACCTACTTCCCCTTCTCTTATTGAATTCTCACCAAAGTCTGGCTACTTTCTTTTATTCAAGGCTTAATTCATTCAACAGGGCTACTGTGAAACAATGTTGTACATTGACTTTTATCTTTGTCTAGCATGTTAAATTCACACCTAGTTGTAAGCATTGTGCAACTGGACATTTCCCATCCATGAAACGAATAAGTATCTTCTGTGAAATCTAGGATGTCGGTTATTTGAAAAACAAAAGCATTTGAAATTCCTCCACCGTTTTGCTAAATGTTTCCATTCGTGCACTTTTGCATCCAACAGAATGAATGGGGATCTGACAGAAAAGGCTTTTTCATTAAGCCTTTCTGTTGTATGCTTTCCCTTTAAGTAATATAAGACTAATGTAATAAGCCAATATGATTGCATTTCCTCATTTGTTTCTTATTACTTTTTCCCCCTAAAATCTGTAATAACATTACTATTCAGCTACCTTGGCCTTGACTTTAAGTAGCTAAAATGATCCTGCAGCATTAGTCTGAAGAAATACTACAGTTTACTAATATTTTTGTTAGTAGGCAGATTTGTCAACAAAGAGTTAATGATTTGTTCAGGACAAGCAATAGTAACTGGGCCAGAGTCAAAGCAAGCACAGTATTTATTTTTATTTTATATACAGTAAATGTGACTGAGAATGAATTTTTACATATCTTAATAAAACATTTTAATGATTTAAAGAGGTTGTTTACCTTACATTTAGCATTTAGTTTGATGGAGAGATTGATATTCTGAGACAATTTGCAATTGTTTAATATAAATATATATATATATATATATTTTTTTTTTTTTTTAATTATTTATTGTCTTGTTAACACCCAAGTTTTCAATGTCAGCACCAATCTGGTTGCTAGGGTCTAATTTACCGTAGCAACCAGGCAGTGGTTTGAATGAGAGAGCGCAATATGAATAGGAGAGGCCGTGAATAGAAAGATTAGGAATAAGATAAGGAATAAAACTAAAAATAACAATATGTTTTTTTGCTGCTAGAGTCAGTGACCCCCATTTGAAAGCTGGAAAGAGTCAGAAGAAGAAGGCCAACTGAAAAGTTTCTAAAAACTGGCCATTATATAACATACTAAAAGTTTACTTATAGGTGTGCCACCCCTTTAAAGATATTTGTAGATATAAACAAATTGAGCTCTCAGTTGTAATAATTTATTTTTGTTCTCTTCACTCACTCCTGGTTCTGATTCTTTAAATTAGGGATCCCCAACCTTTTTTACTCATGAGGCACATGCAGATGTAAAAGGGTTAGGGAACCACACAAGCATTAAAAAAGTTCTTTGGGGATGCAAATTTAGGTCTGTGATTGGCTATTTGGTAGCCCCATATGATTGCTTGGAGTAAAACTGTGTCTTGGTGCTTCCAAAACTTGATTTAAAAAATGGGCGCTTGTTTCGAGGCCATTGGGAGCAACATCAAAGGGGATGATGAGCAGCATGTTGCTTTTGTGCCACTGGTTGGGGATCACTGCTTTAAGCAAAGTCCCAGAAGTCAGTACATCAGGTATTGTAATTGTCTTTTGTTTCAGAAGTCAGGACCCCTAGTTAACAGAATGCACACAGCCAGATAGATGCTGAATTATTAGTGCTGACAGCTTCACCATAATATATTGTCAAAATAGAAGGAAAGATGAATGTTGCAATTAGAAACAGAAGCTTAGGCAAAAGTTCATCTTCCTGCAGGACAATGATCCCAAACAGAAGCAGTAGGAGTAACAGTGAAGGTGAATGTCTTACACTGGTGCAGTCAAAAATCATTTCTACTTATGGAAAGAGATATGGTTGTTCATAAGAGCTGGATTAAAGGACAAGTAAATGTTATATCACAGTGAGCTGCTAATCATTAGCCTTGCTCCCCAGGCCGGTGCATTATTCTGGCCCAGAGAACGTTCATGAAGAGCATAATTTCTACATTATACCTAAACAACCAGACGTGTTCATAGTATTGTAAACTTGGTAAGTACTGCGCATTCGCCTGGGGTGCAGGGGATACATGGGCAGAGGTACTCTTTAACAACAAACCTCAGGCCAGTGCAATTTTCATAGAAGATGTGGACCGGCACAAGGACACAAGTTTATCAATATGACTCAATAGGGATTCCCACCAACATATTGGCACTCCCAAGTGGTTTACTCTTCTCATTTAAGCATTTCACAACAATCTCTTTGGAGATAAAAGACCCAGGCGGCCATGTTGAGGTTACTGTTACGTTTGGGTCCGGCTCGCGTTCCTGGTAGAAAAAAAAATTTAAATTGTCGTTAAACTATATACTTTCAACAGTATAAATTTGTAAACTGAAAATAGTCATAGTGTTTGTTGGTAGAAAAGGAGGAAAATTAGAAAAGAGGGAAATAAAGAGATCTATTTATGTGTTTGTGTTAAATTAGAATATTCATTAGCCTGTAGCCATTGAAGGGAGTGAGGTCAGCTAATCAGGAACTGAAGGGAGGAATCAGTAGATCTTTGTCCACTATCCCTCGCTGAATAAACCATTGACTTGAAATGACAATATGGGCTTCTCCGTATTGAGGCTTCCCCCTGCAGGCCTGCTAATAAAAAGCCCCTGTTCCAAGAATGATCTGTTTACTCTGTTAGGGACGCACTCTATTAACCTCAAGTGTATGTTCAGATTGCTAGCTCCTATTTCTCACTTCTCCCATGTTAGAATAAGTGTCAGTGATTGCAAGTATCTAGTTGTATCTAGCATGAAAGCTGTGCTGGTCTTGTCATTTAATGACATTTTCAGTTGTCAGGCACCAGGCAGTAATGAAAGATATTATGAGAATATTAGAAAAACATGTGGAATCTGACATGATGCTGCTTGCAGTAAGCTTCCAACTGCTAATTGTGGAAAACAATGACTTTACACAAGGCAAATTATGTTCTGTGGGCATTCTTTCAGTCTCTTTTTGCACTGTATTTAGCTGGCTTTCAAGCGTTAGGTACCGTATAAATTATGCTAAAATGGGCTCTTTTCGTGATTATATTTTTAAAAAAAACATATTATCATCCTGTCAAACTTTGCTTTTACATAGACTTGTTTAATTTTTTTCCCCCAAAACAAGTTGCGTCTAAAACCACTTTCATTAAAGGTACACTTCTGCATAGCTGTGTTTATATCAGTCCTTCCTGCCTTCTGTTCTGAGCTAAGTGCTGCTGGGCTTGGGAATGCTTGACCTACCATCACCTCTTGACCAGGTGGCAGCGCCCGGGTTCCCACAGCACCCTGCTTTATCAGACACAGCGCACTTGCAACTCAAGAATGATGTAATTTGCATGCAGAAGACTGAAAATTATGCCAGGCATACTGTGTAATTGGTACAACTGACGCAGTTAGATGCAGCACAGTTGCTTTCTATGTAATGCCCACATTGCCAAACATGCTTTGTCTGAAAGTGCACTTTGCTCACTGCGTCAGGGTAAGTCACACATCCTTATACAGTGGTGTGAAAAACTATTTGCCCCCTTCCTGATTTCTTATTCTTTTGCATGTTTGTCACACTTAAATGTTTCTGCTCATCAAAAACCGTTAACTATTAGTCAAAGATAACATAATTGAACACAAAATGCAGTTTTTAAATGAAGGTTTACGTTATTAAGGGAGAAAAAAACTCCAAATCTACATGGCCCTGTGTGAAAAAGTGATTGCCCCCCTTGTTAAAAAATAACTTAACTGTGGTTTATCAATTTCAATTTTCAATTTCAATATCAATTTCTGTAGTCACCCCCAGGCCTGATTACTGCCACACCTGTTTCAATCAAGAAATCCCTTAAATAGGAGCTACCTGACACAGAGAAGTAGACCAAAAGCACCTCAAAAGCTAGACATCATGCCAAGATCCAAAGAAATTCAGGAACAAATGAGAACAAAAGTAATTGAGATCTATCAGTCTGGTAAAGGTTATAAAGCCATTTGGGACTCCAGCGAACCACAGTGAGAGCCATTATCCACAAATGGCAAAAACATGGAACAGGCCGGCCGACCAAAATTACCCCAAGAGCGCAGAGACAACTCATCCGAGAGGCCACAAAAGACCCCAGGACAACATCTAAAGAACTGCAGGCCTCACTTGCCTCAATTAAGGTCAGTGTTCACGACTCCACCATAAGAAAGAGACTGGGCAAAAACGGCCTGCATGGCAGATTTCCAAGGCGCAAACCACTTTTAAGCAAAAAGAACATTATGGCTCGTCTCAATTTTGCTAAAAAACATCTCAATGATTGCCAAGACTTTTGGGAAAATATCTTGTGGACCGACGAGACAAAAGTTGAACTTTTTGGAAGGTGCGTGTCCCGTTACATCTGGTGTAAAAGTAACACAGCATTTCAGAAAAAGAACATCATACCAACAGTAAAATATGGTGGTGGTAGTGTGATGGTCTGGGGTTGTTTTGCTGCTTCAGGACCTGGAAGGCTTGCTGTGATAGATGGAACCATGAATTCTACTGTCTACCAAAAAATCCTGAAGGAGAATGTCCGGCCATCTGTTCGTCAACTCAAGCTGAAGCGATCTTGGGTGCTGCAGCAGGACAATGACCCAAAACACACCGGCAAATCCACCTCTGAATGGCTGAAGAAAAACAAAATGAAGACTTTGGAGTGGCCTAGTCAAAGTCCTGACCTGTATCCTATTGAGATGTTGTTGCATGACCTTAAAAAGGCGGTTCATGCTAGAAAACCCTCAAATAAAGCTGAATTACAACAATTCTGCAAAGATGAGTGGGCCAAAATTCCTCCAGAGCGCTGTAAAAGACTCGTTGCAAGTTATCGCAAACGCTTGATTGCAGTTATTGCTGCTAAGGGTGGCCCAACCAGTTATTAGGTTATTACTTTTTCACACAGGGCCATGTAGGTTTGGATTTTTTTTCTCCCTAAATAATAAAAACCCTCATTTAAAAACTGCATTTTGTGTTTACTTGTGTTATCTTTGACTAATAGTTAAATGTGTTTGATGATCAGAAACATTTTGTGTGACAAACATGCAAAAGAATAAGAAATCAGGAAGGGGGCAAATAGTTTTTCACACCACTGTATATCATTCACATCTGCCCCTGCCCAAGTAGGTTTACAATCTAAGGACCCTACCACATTCACACACAGTAGGATTCATTTTATCAGGAGCCAGTTAACCTGTCTGTAAGAAATTTGAAGATGTAAAATATTTGTTTTATCTTTTCTATTATCTGAACATCTGTTTATTACTTCTGCAACAATGTAGCAGAACCCAGATAATTAACAGACCTGAAGTACTGACTTTTACACCATTAATTTAAAGCGGACCTGTCACCCAGACATAAAGAGCTGTAAAATTAAAGTCCTTTTCAAATTAAACATTCAACCCAAACTCATTTTTTTATTAACGCATCTATACCCATTATAAAAGCATTTAAAAATTGCAGCTGTCAATCATATATTGCCTGTCCCGCCTCTATGCCTTAGTCATAGGGGTGGGGCAGACAGTTACTTTCACTTTCAATTCAGAACTTCTTAGTTGTTGCTGCACCCCTCACATTCCCCCTCCCTCCTCACCATGTAATTGTGTAACCAATGCATAGGCATGAGCATCAGGTCCCCCCATACTGGCACAGAAACAAGATTTTGGCAAGATACAAAGAAACAGTGTCCACAAAATGGCGACTGCCTGCTTGCTGCAATTGTGAATTCCAAGGCTGAAGAAAATAAGATTAAAACCATTTTTATAGTGTATGTGAAGTTTATTTTACTTGACAAACACAATAGAAAACAATTTGGAATTATTTCTTAGGGTGACAGGTCCGCTTTAAGGGCAAGGGCACACGGTGTGTATATCCTCTTCTCTCAGACCTACGTTTTCCCATCAGGCTGAGGGAGGCAGATCTGCCGGCCTGTGCTGCACCGTGTACCTGCACTAAAACCTGACGGAAAAATGTAGGGGATAGTCAGAACAAGGAAACAGAAAGAGGCAAACAAACATTGCATTCAATTCTACTTAAAAATAATATTCAAAACTCTGAAACGTTAAATAAAGGTAATCTAAACCCACTTCAATTTTCTGGGCAATTACAATGTATGAATAGTAGAAGTATGCCCAACCTGACCCACCTTATTAACTGTAGCCGAAATGTTCCTCAAACCCTCAGGCTTGTATAAACAGCCTAAACAACATTTATTTTGCAGCCGCCGTCTTGGATCTCATTATTTCAGTCACTGCATCTCCATGTTTATAGATCTCTATCTTGAACAACTGGAGAGGTTGTAAACAGGTAGTTTATGTGGACTTATTCTAGGAACTACTTTCCTTTCCTGTAAATGCTGATGCTTCTGTGTGGGAGTGATAGCCGAAAGGGGCATTGATGTCTGCTGTGAGTCCGGCAGCTGCTACACTTCCTCTCACTGTCACAGAATGACAGATAATGTAGCTGGGAACAAGCAAGATGTATGTTACAATGTGTAAAGGGTGGCGGTCAGACATCAGGACGGTTCTTTCACTGGGCACTCCTAGTACAGTACAATGTCCTACGCATTACCTTTTGTGAAATGTAGTCTTCCAGCACACATTTAGGAATCATTTCTCAGCAACATGGACTGTGCCAAGAAATATAGACCTTATGTACAGAATGTGATTAAAAGGCATTTATTAAGATTTCATTTTTTTAGTGTTACTAATTATATGAGGATTGAGCTCTGGGATTTTTCAAGCAAATTTGGCTCCTGTACTGTAGAGCTGTGCTGTCCAACTGGCGGCCTGCGGTTCTATCTTGTGCGACCCCTGCAAGAAAATCTGGGGGCTGTGACTGCTTTCCTTATGTGAGCTTTAAAAGGGATCAGTACCCCTTTTTTCACATATGAACACTGGGTGATATCCCTGCAGTAAGCACTAACCATTTGTGATTCAAAGTGGGTGTGGTCAACAGTGGGTTCCATTATCAGCCCTTTGCCATGTAGGCCAGAAAAATTCCGGTATCCTCAGTACCACAGAAGATGGTAATGCTACTTATTACCTGACCTATATATTTTCCAGCAGTTTCAAATCCACACTGGATAAACAGAAAGGTAAATGATTTAAATCTCACAAAGAATAAATAGAAACACTAACTGCACGGTGTCTTAGAATGCCACTGTGTACCTCATTAAAAGTCAATAATAAAAGGTCCCCTTTTACCACTGAGCCATTGTGAAAAGCTTATTTTTCCCTTATAACTCTGCACAGCATATGTGCTGTCAAAATATTGGCACAGCAGAGTGACTCTTATTTGTAACCACAAGCATTTTTATTCATGCTCAGAACATACACATGGAATGTAAGCTCTTTTCACACAAGACTGAAAAGTCCTTGTGGAAGAAAAAGGTATAGTTTAGTCCAAATCTCTGAACCAGTGCAAGAAACAGAATGCACTCACTACTGGTCTGTGCTGTCTGCCCTCTTGGGCATTATATTGCAAATAATGAGACATTCATTACTAGAGAATTCTTGCTTTACCATTACAGTGTGAATACTAAACCTAGCACAGCACCAGAACTATATTCTTGTGCATTTTTACTCTTGAGAAAATAAGTGACAGATGTAACACTCTGACTGGATTTGATCCAGGGATCTGCAGTTTAATATACAGTCTGCAATACCTCTGATCTATATGTGCCGATAATTAGATTCTTGGTTCATCGCTTTGTCATCCTTTATGTATATAATCCCCAGCTTTGAGCTCATTTGCAGCCCATAGTAGGGTGACAGCTTGTTTATTGGTACAACAATTCCTGAATTCACTACAGTATGGTTTCTAATTCCTGCCCTGGTCCGTATATTGTGTTGAATTCCTGTTTTTTGTATCCTGGTTGTTCCTGGTTAAAATTATTTGTTGGTTCTGATATGGTCTAACTACTCCTAGCTTGATCCAAACTGCCTCCTCCTTTGAGTTTTGCTACATTTTGCTCACTCTCTTGCCTCAGTGATAGTCTCTGCATTCTCATTCAGTAGGGCCTGCTAGCACCCAAGTAGCTGTTGGCCAGGCCCAAAGCCATAGGTTGCTGGTATAGGTGGAACAGCACACCTAGACTGGAATCTGGTTACTACCTGAGGTTTGGGTTTTCTGAATGAATGCATGAAAACGAAAAAGGAAGAAACACTGTGCCCCACAACATTTCTCATTTGCAAAATTCAAGACATATTAAGAATTTTGACAAATCTCCATTCTGTGTTGCCATTAATCTGGTCTTTTTCCTCTGCTGGCTCTAAATTGCCACACCGAAGGGTCTATCACTCAATGTTACTGACTCCTAATAGAAATACAGTTAGTGCGAGGAGCAGTTCCAAGTCAGTTGCAGCAGGGGCAAGGCAATGTCATGTTTATTAAACCAGCTAAAAACAATGAGAATCATGGAACCTACCATTTGTGGTTTAGTGTTTTACATTTACTCTCTTTATTGGGTTAAGTGGAAAAGATGTCTTGCTCCAGCAACTCGCCTACAGCTTTCTTTAGAAGGGCAATATGTTCCTAATAAATGTCACTATACACTATATTAGACTTCTATTTACCTGCTGTGAATAATATACCACTGCTAGACTCTGTCCATGTGTATCTCATAGCCCTGCTAGGCTCCATCTTTGATTAAGGTGCTATGCTGAGAATCTGAGGGGCCCCCGGTTGATTTCATGCAAAACAGGATTTGTTGGTGAGCAACTGGGTACTCACATGCCACAAGATTATATTTTCACATTATGTTTTGATTTCTCCTTTTCACTTGAAATGAGTATAATGGCTGCCGCTTGCCCGTGTCATGTTCTTAGTCACATTTGGTCCGCAGTCTTTTCTTTCAAATAAATAAACTCAATAAATAAATCCAGGAAGCTTTTGTTCTGCCTCCTGTTCCTGACAAATCTCTGACTCAGCCGGACTTTATTTTGTGCCGCTCCGTGTTTGCACAAAATAATGGAATGCATTAAAGTGATTGGAATTGATCACAAGGATAAAGGGAAACGGCGTAATGAAAAACAGATTCCCAAAATGCTCCAGGGCACATGGTAATAGGTTATACTGCATCCTCTAGTGTTTGTCAGTCTCTCCAAACTTACTGCCATCAGTCTAAGTAGGAGTTTGATTGGAGTGCATTTGGAGCGAGTCTCTTTGTAGAGAGTCCATAAAATTGTACTTAGCACAGGGTAATACCTTTGCCAGTCTCATTTACTGTACCTCAATCTTCTTTATTGTACCATAAGCAGCTAATGTCATACATCACTTATTTATACAGTAATAGCCAACCTTGCTGATAGGGCAGGTATAGGCATCTCAGTGTGAGTGTGAGTCAGTGTTAGTCATGTTCCAAATGTCTACTTATATTTAGATCCATATCAGTTTCCATCTAATACAGTCACCATGACTTACCCGTTACATTACAGATTTTGCTTTTTTAATGCTTTGCATTTCTTTTAAATTTGAAAAGTATTTTTTTTAAGTAAACCATCTGGAAGTTATCAGATCCTTTGCTGGGAAATCTTAGTGTCCTTAAGTCATTTAGAAAATATATAAAGTATAGTGCAGCTGCCTAAATTCCATGGAAGTCTTATAAAAATACAGGAGCCTGATATTAGGGCAATGGCAAACACGGATTCCCTGGGATTTTGTTTATGTATAAATATTTTTAGCAGGTTTAATGCATGGTGTTTCATATAAAAGGACTCTTGAAAACCTTGATTTATTGACATTCGAATTTGAAGTCAAAATGAGTTGCCCTAGCAAAATTCAAGTGATATTTTCAATTTGATTTTTTTTTTTTATTGTTTATGCCCTCCTGTTACTGCACAACCTACATGTGGTTCAGAGACATGGCTACCGGGTTTGGAACTGGACAAGCTTTGTGCTTGCCAGAATGTTGGTCAGATTGGGCTGTGCTTGGGTCATGGGTTGGGTGTAACTTGGTGACGCCAGGGCTGAGTAGGGTTTGGGCTTAATATCCCAATTTTCCAGTTGAAAATGTTGGAAGGCATAGCAGTGCAATGTATCCATCCAGCTGCATGGTAAGATTGATCCTTGGGATGTCTCTGCTTTAATCTCTCTGAGCTTTGACATGACCAAAGAAGACTAAAAACACAAACAAGGGGCATATTTGCTGCCCTGCAGTGTAAGTGATGCTGGGGCACACTATGATGGATTCTGACAATCTTTTGCTGCGTCAGTATTGCTTTAAATAAATGTGAAACTTGTGTTTGGACTGAAACTACGCAATAAAAGTGTACCTTTTATGTTTAGTCCCTGTTGTTTTTACTGTCTGCAGTGTCGGAGGAAATAATAATCACATAATATCCTCTGTACATAGGAGAATTGGAAAGTTCATAAAAGTTTGCCTTATGGTATGTCTCTGGGCTTGTTAATGACAGCAGGGAGAAATAAACTGTTTGCATATTCCCAAATATCATGTGTAAGGGACACAAATGAGACACTGATTCTCCAGTATGTCTCCTTTAAATAAACATTTGAAACACAAAGGACTTTTTTTTTGGCATTTTCTTCAGTTTAGCTCAACCTACAGCATATTCTTTAGGTTGAGCTAAACTGAATAAAAAGCCAAAAAAGTTCTTTGTGTTTAAAATGTTTATTTAAAGCCTTGTTTTTTTGGCTTCCCATTGCAGAAGTAATTATGTGTAAATAATTCCAGTTTATAACATACACTAGATATCTGCAATAAAAACTGACCTTGCTGGGATCATCTTCTTGAAACATGATATTTGGTGTTTGCAATGATTTGTTATATTAGGCAAAGGCAAATATTCCCATTGTTTTTCTTGTTAATTTAATTTACTGTTACAAAGCAGTTGGCTGTAGAGCATGGAATGCAGTCCTGGGCTAGGGACTCATGGTGGAAAAGGTATTTTCTTTCTGTTTTTTGGATATTATAACTTTTTTTCCGCCATGTGACAGAGCGGATTAGTTTTTATTTGGTGAATATTTGGAATGTAAGGGGCAGTTGCCCATATATCATCCTATTGACCAGTCTACTACATTACTGTGTTATTAGTTTGCTCAGTGAATGCTGAGATAGTTAAGCTGAAGGCTTTTGAAGGGTACTGGCTAATCTCTGGCCATCTGACTTGTTTGTATAGGACCATAGTTCCACCCTATTCGCTGCCCCTCTCCCTCAGGAATGAATTGCACCTTAAACACTTCTAGGCAAGCCCATGTGGACATACCTATAGCTCCGAACTGAATGGGGTAAGGTAATGGGATACATGGGGCGTTTAGCAGCATGTATTTACCCTGTCATTTTGTAGCTCCATGGGAGGGGTCTAATACTCCAAATCACCCCTCCATTAACTTGAATTTAAAGCACCTGGAAGTGCTGAGTGCAGTTTTCAGTAGGGACCCAGTTATTTCAGTTACTTTCAATTAATGGAGGGTCAATTTGGAGAATTTCTTGTCCATGAAGCTATAAAACATTGCAATTTGCCCCATGTGACATAAGCCCTAAAAACACCCAACAAACCTAACCTGTTGTATAAGTTCATGTTAAAGATACCCCACTGATATTTTTGTATTCCTTAAATGTTGTATGTAAAATTTAGTATGTTGTCTTATGCATATAGACTGCCACCAAACAATGGAGATATTCTCCAGTCAGGAATTAGCTGGAGGGGGGTAGCAGTTCTAATAGCTTGATAACATCTGGAGAATTTCAGGTTGCCCTAATGGGAGCCCGGGATTAGTGCACATGTAAACCAGTAAATTGCAAACGGGGCACTTGCAAGCCAGTCGTAATTAAAGCTATTTATCAAATTATTTATTAATTATTTGTGACCTTTAGAATTAACATATTGACTGATTGTTACAATGCACGTGCAAGTTTCATAACTTAGAGTCAATAGTAATTACTCTGCAATGAAAATTGTTATAGTTTATTCCATTGAGCCTCTCATATAGGTGAAGAATATCTACTGGTTAACAGAGTTTATTCAGGGCGTGCTGGGGTCACCATTAAGGGCAATGGGCCACAGGGAGATTCCTGCATGAGAAAACTTGTGCAATTTCCCACCAGTGATTCGCTTTATTGCCGGTGGGAAGGCATGTCGGTAGGATTAGTCGCCCGTTGTAGCCGAGATTTAACTGTTGGCGACTAATCTCCCCATGGGCCAGCAGTTTGCTTTGCTAACCATTACACATTGTTTCCAGGTAGAAATACAAAGCAAATTTTTAATTAGCGTCCGTTTTAATCAGCATTTGCATTTTATAAGCCATACTTTAACTTTTACTGCCTGTTTAATTGAAAAAAAACCCTTAAACATGAGCAATACTTGAAAAATCTGATCTTTTCCCCTTTAATAAATGTACAGGTATGGGATCTGTTATTCTGAATGCTTGGGAGTTGGGATTTTTGTAATTTGGATCTCCATACCTTATGTCTGCTAAAAATCAGTTAAACATTAAATAAACCCACCAATATGAATCCATGCAATTTATGATCAAGTACAAGGCACTATATTATTACAGAGAATAAGGAAATAAAATTTAAAAAAAATTCATTCATTTTCTTAAAATGGACTCGATAGGACAGGGATCCCCAACCTTTTTAACTTAACTCATGAGCTACACTCAGATGTAAAAAGTGTAGGTGAGCCACCCAAGCATGAAAAATGTTCTTTGGGGATGCCAAATAAGGGCTGTGATTGGCTATTTGGTAGCCCCATGTGACTGCTAGCCTGCAGGCTCTGCTTGGAGTAAAACTGTATCTCTCTGCTTCCAAAACTTGCCTCCAAGCCAGAGATTTAAAAATGGGCACCTACTTTGAGGCCCCTGGGAGCAACATCAAAGGGGGTGGTGAGCAGCATGTTGCTTATGAGCCACTGTTTGGGGGCCACTACTATAGGAGATAGCCTGTCTGAAATTCAGAGCTTTCTAGATAAGGCATCCCATACCTGTATTAAAACAAAAAATGTAATCCTTGAATTCACTCCCTGTACTTTCTGGTATTATTATAAAATATCATGGCAATCAAAGACATGCTATTCCTCAGCGTAGGAAGTTTGGAGGCTCCCATTACGGCCAAAAGTATTCAGACACATTACTCTCTAACACCTCTTTTTGTAACCAAGGGTATCTGCATGAAGTTGGTCTTCTGCTATAACACCCACAACTCTTCTGGGCAGACTTCATGTTGGCACATTGCTAGGGGGATTTGTGATTATCCAGCTACTAATTAGAAAACTTAGGCACTGACAGGGTCAGACTGGGGGGATGCATGGCCTACCGGGGCTCCCGTCCCAGGGGCCCCACACCCCCTGGGGGCCCTTGCAGACCCGCCCAACTCCCTCCCCTGAGCGCGCCTGCTTTAGACTTACCTTTGGCACAACGGAGGATGGAGATCTTCGGGCAGGAGAGCACCATGGGGAATGGGTCTGGGCTGGCCAAATCCATTTCCATCAAACTGTTATATAGTGAAATGCCATTTATCTTTCCAGAGGATGCCTCTGCTCCAGAGGCCAGTGGCAATGACATTTACACCACTCCAGTCAAAGCTGATTTTAAAAACACTATTTTTAAAAAACCTTCCTCTTCCCACTTCTACAAGTTCCGTCTGACTGCTTCAGCCTCGGAAGCACAGATTTACCACAGCCAAATCTCCTTGTGTCCCATTGCCCTTACCCCTAAGTCATGATTTAAATAATGTTGCCTCAGAAGACAAATGGTAGTAGGTACTACTATAGGTTCTAAATCCCTAAAGTCCTGCCTTAGGATTGGCTGTTCTGTCTGATATCTGCAACTTTTACAAATGCACTGGGGGTATTGAAAATTTACCTATGCTGGAGACTAGTGAAGAGAGAGCAGTATCACCTACAGCACTGGATTGAATCGGTATTTTTATAGGTAGTAAACTAAAGACTAGTTCAGTGTCTGCTAGGGGTAACCGAGTTGACATGATTGGATTGTAGAAGCAAGACCTCTCTTGAAGACATTTTTTTTTCTTTTTCACTTATGGATATCTATTATATGGATAATGGAGCCTCCATCTTTCTAACTGTGGGTGGATGCCCCTGCAGCTCAGGAACCTCATTTTCTCTGGTTGTGCTAAGAAATGTTAAATTTCTTTTAACATTATTGTATCTTTAAATCCTCTGCATCCTTGCATTATTTTGTGGGTGCTTCCACCATTAACCATCTGTGATTTTAGAACATATATACAGTGGTGTGAAAAACTATTTGCCCCCTTCCTGATTTCTTATTCTTTTGCATGTTTGTCACACTTAAATGTTTCTGCTCATCAAAAACCGTTAACTATTAGTCAAAGATAACATAATTGAACACAAAATGCAGTTTTTAAATGAAGGTTTACGTTATTAAGGGAGAAAAAAAACTCCAAATCTACATGGCCCTGTGTGAAAAAGTGATTACCCCCTTGTTAAAAAATAACTTAACTGTGGTTTATCACACCTGAGTTCAATTTCTGTAGTCACCCCCAGGCCTGATTACTGCCACACCTGTTTCAATCAAGAAATCACTTAAATAGGAGCTACCTGACACAGAGAAGTAGACCAAAAGCACCTCAAAAGCTAGACATCATGCCAAGATCCAAAGAAATTCAGGAACAAATGAGAACAAAAGTAATTGAGATCTATCAGTCTGGTAAAGGTTATAAAGCCATTTCTAAAGCTTTGGGACTCCAGCGAACCACAGGGAGAGCCATTATCCACAAATGGCAAAAACATGGAACAGAGGTGAACCTTCCCAGGAGTGGCCGGCTGACCAAAATTACCCCAAGAGCGCAGAGACAACTCATCCGAGAGGCCACAAAAGACCCCAGGACAACATCTAAAGAACTGCAGGCCTCACTTGCCTCAATTAAGGTCAGTGTTCACGACTCCACCATAAGAAAGAGACTGGGCAAAAATGGCCTGCATGGCAGATTTCCAAGGCGCAAACCACTTTTAAGCAAAAAGAACATTATGGCTCGTCTCAATTTTGCTAAAAAACATCTCAATGATTGCCAAGACTTTTGGGAAAATACCTTGTGGACCGACGAGACAAAAGTTGAACTTTTTGGAAGGTGCGTGTCCCGTTACATCTGGCGTAAAAGTAACACAGCATTTCAGAAAAAGAACATCATACCAACAGTAAAATATGGTGGTGGTAGTGTGATGGTCTGGGGTTGTTTTGCTGCTTCAGGACCTGGAAGGCTTGCTGTGATAGATGGAACCATGAATTCTACTGTCTACCAAAAAATCCTGAAGGAGAATGTCCGGCCATCTGTTCGTCAACTCAAGCTGAAGCGATCTTGGGTGCTGCAGCAGGACAATGACCCAAAACACACCGGCAAATCCACCTCTGAATGGCTGAAGAAAAACAAAATGAAGACTTTGGAGTGGCCTAGTCAAAGTCCTGACCTGAATCCTATTGAGATGTTGTGGCATGACCTTAAAAAGGTGGTTCATGCTAGAAAACCCTCAAATAAAGCTGAATTACAACAATTCTGCAAAGATGAGTGGGCCAAAATTCCTCCAGAGCGCTGTAAAAGACTCGTTGCAAGTTATCGCAAACGCTTGATTGCAGTTATTGCTGCTAAGGGTGGCCCAACCAGTTATTAGGTTCAGGGGGCAATTACTTTTTCAGACAGGGCCATGTAGGTTTATATTTTTTTTCTCCCTAAATAATAAAAACCCTCATTTAAAAACTGCATTTTGTGTTTACTTGTGTTATCTTTGACTAATAGTTAAATGTGTTTGATGATCAGAAACATTTTGTGACAAACATGCAAAAGAATAAGAAATCAGGAAGGGGGCAAATAGTTTTTCACACCACTGTATGCCCAAATAGTATTCATCAGTTTTGCACTTGTCCTCTTCTCACAAATAACCTTTTGTTAAGATAAATTGTTGCTCTGTAGCGACATAAGAAAATCATTAAGTGAAACTGATGCTAATTACCGTATTATTGCTGAGCAGCAACGGCATAGTAGCACATTCAGTGCGATGGCTCAATCAACACTGTTGACTCATGAGTGATATTTACATGATTATAAATAAATCTTACAGCACCCCATTGCTCCCGAGCCAGCTATTTCAGTTTGATCAAATAAATACATTTTTGTTGGATGGCGATGAGCCACCACTTCGGCACTCAGCCCCATTTTAAGTCCAAGGCAGCTGTGAAGAAACCGCACCTAGATATTTCCCAGAAGGACGTGCAGCTGCATTGAGCAGAAGGCCTAAAGCTGGGAAGCACGCACAGAGGGCCACTTATCCATGGAGCACGGACACCAAACAGCATTTCCATGTGTGCATGTTATGCTTGGAATGGCCCTGTGTGCCTAAATTACAGAATACCTTCCTTATCAGGGAGATTTATCAGGGAGATTCCTTCTACTCTCAGCATCACACTTATTTGTAATATCACTATGTGGCAACTAAAACAGTTTCACATTTTAACACCCCCCCTTGCAGTTTTATTCTACCTCCCAATAACTAAAAGCTGCAGCATGAGGTCATGTAGAGGAAATGGCAGCCACCTCTTCCACTCCACCCAGTCCCAGATTTATAGTATCCGATATGGAAGAGAAAGTTAATCGCCTATGTCTTAAGTATTAAACAGTTCATTGAAAGGTGACTAACAAAAACATATGATGTTTCAGAAGGAAATTCCATGAATGGCAGCTTTATCAATCTTATTATATTGTAACAGAGGAATATTCCAATGAGAGTAGGAAGCCTTTTTATCCTTTGCCATGTTTTTTTCTGTGTTTTTGTACTTTTTGTACTGCAAAGAAATGTTTAATATTAACATTTTTTACTGAGTTAGAAGAATAAGCACCATAATCTAAAGAATTCATTGTCAATATCATAACATTTTTTGTTGCTGTCTTGTTTTTGCACCTATTCCTGTTCATCAAAATCCTGTTAAAGAGCATTGAAGTCACTCTGCTTGTACCTGCACACTAAAAACCTGTCAGTCACAGTTGGGTCGTGGAGGTGTGTGTCAAGTCATGGGGACTATATGTAATGCTCATCAGTACAGGATGGAGCCCAAGTTATCTGCTTGCATGGGATGGAGAATGTGAGAGCTTCCCTAGTCTTAGAGACTATATTTAAAGCTTCACTATAGAGGATGTAACCCAAGCTTCCATTCTTTATATTTAGTTTACCAACTCTTAATTTCAAGGCATTTTATATCCCATAATTCAAACAGTCAAAATGTTTTTGAACACTTGATCCATATGTACTGAAAACCACTAAGTTTGCCCAGTAGCAGTAAACTGTACCAATAATAGGATGTTTCTTTTTAAACAGGTGACCTGCAAATGCTACCTGCTGATTTGTTACTTATGATTACTGAACCTAGGCAAACATAGTGTCTTTTATTACTTATTCCTTCAGTTTTATTACATTTTAATAACATCAGTGCCTCATACAAAGCAGAAAGTTAGACTTAGGCAATGACAAAAGTAATTTCTATTATTTTCTTGCACAACTGAAAATGAAACTAAAGTCACATTCTTCTTCCTGGTCCCAAAGAGCAAAGTTAAACAAACCAGCAGCCCACCATGAATCCTCTGTATAATGAGCTGCTCTTTATCTAAAAAGATAACAGGCTGTTGCCGAGAGCATCTCAGTCGGTTACTGATTTGCTTGAGTTTGTTCTTTGGAATCAGGAAGTAGAATGTTAGTGCAAGAAATAAAAATAATAGATATTTCCTAATTAAAACAATAGTCAAAAAAGTATATTCAGCACAATCCCTATTCATTAAACTTATGTTTGAAAAAATAAATTCAAGATATGCCTCTGATAATTCACTCTTTAACACCACAGTGCCCATAAATCATCTGCTCTACTTGGCTGTTTAGCTGTAAAGGAAACCTCAACAGTACTTTAGCTAATACTTTGAACGCATAGGGGGCCTTACCCCGACCTGAAATAGTTTTAATAGAGCTTGGAATTATTTTCATGTTGCATGACAAAGGGTTGCCCAATAATTCTCACTCAAGAGGGTACTGGATCTTTTAGTGTTTAACATAGTTCAAGAACTTATTGAGACAACCTGATCATTATCTAGAAGAATTAAGTCTAAAACAACTGGACTTTTCTGAGTTTTTCTTGAAAACTTTTCACCACTCATCCGAGTGGCTTCTTCAGTTCAAATGACTGGTAGGGAAAAAAACCTGATCATTCCAAACTTGGGTTCATCACGATACCCTTTTCCATTCTGCAGGAGTCCAGTTCTTTTGTTTGTTAGCCCAAATAAGCCTCTTAACACTGTTTTGTAGCCATAACTGAGCTGCTGCATGAACCTATAGCCCTGATTCCCAAAGTCTTCTCTGCACTGTTGAAGTAGACTCTTTTTTATATCTACCCTCATTGAGCTGTGCCTTAATATGTGGTGTAGTTAGACTTCTGCCACTCAGGCTACTGACCCTTACTCTCTTGTCATTGATCTAGGTCTGCCAGACCTTTTACAAGTTATTTCCTGTTTCTTTGCCATTTGATAATGTAAGACACATCAAAATGTATTTCATTTCTTAGGTCTAGATTGTATTGATAGTATAAAAGGCACACACATTTCTGAACTAACATATTCATATTTCTTAATTACATTTTGAATTGTGTACACTGGTTGAAATTGCTCAGAAAAAAAACCAATACTTTTCCCAACCGTTATTTACTCAGTGGTCCCTCTTCAGCCTATAGCATATTTCTATTTCTACTGAGTTTGTAGGTAGGTATACATTTATACTTGGCATATTTATGAAGTGTCACACCATGACACACACCACGTTGCTTATATTTCTCTTACATTCCATTTGAGGTTTATTTATGATCTACAGAACAGATTTTGCAGATACACATTTACAGGAAATTGCTGTGGTATAGCTAAGGGAATAGAAAAATATAAATATTATTGACTCAGTGTAGTTCAAGTTCCAAGGATAGTTTAAAGCAATATCAAACTGTTGCTAAAATGTTACTTAGCTTATCTGATAAACACACTTAAAGAAAAGGAACTTGCAAAGTCCATTTTATTGTCCTATATTACAGGTCTTTCCATAGTTAGAGATGTGCCTTCTGCCCAATGACGTTATAAGATTCAACTTTACTGCAACGACAAAACAATAGGTTTATGAGATGATCCCATTATTTCCTTTTCTTTTGTATTTGCTTATTGTGGTGCCTATGTGAACGGCAAAGTGAGTAATTATAAACGGTACGCCTGGCAGTATTTTGGAGTGAGTTACTGCAGCAAGCGGGTCATGGATTTCATTAAGCTGATCTAAAAAGGAATCGAGAACCAGTTATTACATCTTTGTGGTCAGTCCTGTCTACATTATCGAAATACTTTGCATAAACTGGAAAAGTGAGCTGTGAAGTGGAGATAAAATATATACAAAACTGTTATTGGTTGGGCCCTTTTGAAATTGTGGTGGAATCCATGAAGCCAAGGCAGAGATGTATCTAAAAGCAAGGACATCTAAGATTAATGTAAAATAGGTTGGCTCTTAATCTGGTTCGGTATTAGAATTCTCTAATTACCCTTTACTTGGCAAGTGCATCTCTCTTGCTTTTTCTGGTAAGAATAAAGGCACTTTATTTAATTTAATGATACATTCATAGTTTCACTACATTATAAATAACAATTTGAAGGACCTAAATACTCAGAGAAATTCGGATCTTGTATTGGCATTTAGAGCAAAGTCCCGAGAGGAAAGGTTTTGTGAAGGTCAGAAAGGAGTAAAGAGCCCACAAGCCAGGCAAAGAAGAGAGCAGTAGTCTGTGTGTGCACTTTAAATAAGGGCCAGATGCAAAGTTTGTGAACAAATAAACTGCCAAGTGTTATTCAGATCTGACAACATTAGGGAGAACTGGAGATGCAGTTGACCAAAATCAGAAGAGACAGCAAAGGGCAATTTCCAGGAAGCTGTCAACTGCAACTAGGACTGAGACAAGAAGAGGAAAACATTTTTGATTTGTGTTGTAGGCTTTCAACATACCATGCCAGTGGCCACATTTTACAGACAACAACCCGGCCTAGATGTGAGCATTCATTTAGTAGGAATCAGTATATATTCAAGAGTAGTTTGCTGTGTCATCCAGAGAGGCAATGCTCTACATTATATTTTGCTGTACGTAATATTACTTGAAAACACTTATATTTTTTGGTGATCTAGTGCGAGGCAAGTGCAGTTACACTGGAATTCTATGAAAGCAAGGTGGGTTGTGGGCAAAGCAGCATGGTGAATTGCATTCCTGTCTGTGCATAAAATGCTGAAGTTTCACATTTCGCAAGAATATGGGATTCCTTCCAAAATATATTCCTATTCTTCCTCAATTTGCACAGTAGGTGATAGAGGTATGATATGATACTGATACTATAATAAGAATAAAACTTGATTTTTCAGCTTCTGGAGGAAGTTATTCTTTTCTTTTCATTATTGTGTTTATTATACTTGCCCACTAATAAACATTTATAATGGACACTTGGGTTTTGTTATGATTCTGCATTCTTTTACTTGCTGCAGAAATGAATCAGATTGGGTAATGTCAGGACACATACAAGAAATTCCAGAGTTTGTTGAAACAACAATGCCAAGATGTAAATATTCTAACTATGCCTGTATAATGGTTTCCTATCTGCTACTGGTAATTCATCTAGTCTCCAATAGATTTATTGCTCTCAATAGAGATGTAACTAATAGAATATTCAGGTGTAGGCTATAGACAATCTTTTATCTTGATACTATTGAGGAGAATATTGTGCTGCCAGAAATGCATTTAGAATTACAAACAAAAAAGGGGTTTAATCCCCACAGTGTTTTACAGTTTGAAAGACAGATTATGTGGTTGACTGCCATGTGCCAAGTGACAATTTCCTGATAAGCAATCATGCCGATGCTTGTAGATTGTTTCCATAGATATGAATATGGTGAACATTTTATCTGATCTTATCCTCATCCCCCCCGGGGGTACTTGTAATGTAAGTTAGGAAATATACCTTTACAATACAAGCAGTATATAGTAAAATAACATTGTTTCATGAGTATTAGTTAAATGCTGTATTTTAAAAGAAACGGAAAGGTAAAAACTAAGTACCGTATATACTCAAGTATAAGCCGATCCGAATATAAGCCGAGGTACCTAATTTTACCTAAAAAACTGGAAAAACGTATTGACTCGAGTATAAGCCTAGGGTGGGAAATGCAGCCGCTACTGCTAAGTTTCAATAATCAAATAAATGTTAAAAGGACACTCAGCGTGACCCCCTGTAAACTCTTCATAAATATATCATGTTGGCAGCTGCAGATTAGGGAAAGGTAGATGGAGGACCCTTTCACCCTCCTGACTTGAAGAGTTACAGCACTGCTGCTAAAAAAAAAAGAAAAGAAAGAAAAATGCAACAGCAGCAGACAAAAGCAATGTTTTTTTAAAAAAAATATTTTTTTATGTTATAATGTAAAATAATACCTTATTATCAGTATCCTCTCTTAATCAGCTAAAATAACTCTGCAGCATATGAATTTGTAGATAAAAGAACAACATTAATTTATAAAGAGGTTTTCTTTTAGTTTCCACCTTTTGATGGACCTTCAACTCTTAAGATCCTTCAGTTATGCTTATGCCATAGCAAACTATTTCTTGCTTATGTCTGAGAACATCTCCTGGACTCACCATCAAGATGTGTATTTTTCAGTACACCTGAACACACGACTCAGTGTTGCTAGCCAAAACATGATTCACTACTTTAATATATCGATGCCGCTACAGCCCTTCGATGGAATAAGCCAGTGGTCGTTACCAGTGGAAGTTGGCTCTTTCAGGTTGGGCTCGCACGGATCCCATTTTTCGTTTCCATAGCAATGATACGCCAGGAGACACGCTGCGCTGCGTTACAGGAGACGCGCTGTGTCAGGCGATGTGCTAGGTGACATGAGACGCGCTACTGCTACTCCATTATACACGCTGCATCTACGCTACTCCGTTAAACGCGCTTCCAGGAGACGCGCTAAAATTCTGATATGCCAGCAGCCAGATGAGTGAGTATTAGAGGGGAATTTTACAGGCCACTGTATTTTATTTGCGTTCATACAACTGGCTCACTCACTTAAGTTGTTACGCATGCACGCATTTTCGAATATGGATGCCAGCAAGTAGCAAGATAGATCTTCAAATCCATTTACTCGAGTATAAGCCGAGGGTTAATTTTTCGGCACATATTTGGTGCTGAAAAACTCGGCTTATACTCGAGTATATACGGTAAGCTTTTTTAGAAAGGTCTATGTAAATACAGCTATAAGCACAAAAACACTGTTCCCTATCAAAAGAAACACAGGATTTCTTGTCTCCTTTTTTGTAAACATGTTGTACTTAATTCCTGTGCCAGAGTCTGCACAGTTCTCTCCTCTTTTCCCTCTCCTGCTCCCCCCTCCCATAAGAATGCTTAGAACATGCTTGGCCCCAGGGCCAAACGATTGAATTAGCCTGGATTCTCCTGGTATCGCCCACCCGTATGTGGGGAATATCGGGAGAAGATCCGCTCGCTTGGCGACATCTCCAAGCGAGCAGATCTGAAGGTGTATGGGCACCTTTACTGTATGCTGTGGCCAGCCTGTCCTCAATATATTTATTTTTTCATTTTACATACTGAATGCAAATGACAATGCCGCAAAATAAATGCACTTGAGTTATTGGGCATAGTGTCTTTTATGGCCATCTCACTTGGTAAAAAAGTCATTCTAAAGTAGAACCAGGAATGAACATGGGGCTGCAGTTTTAGCCCCCTCCTTGGGTTGTGGATGTTTCCTTTCTACCTAACTTAGATTGGTTCAAAATATTACTAACTTTTTAACTGCAAACTGTTGCTGTAATCTATAAGCCCTCTGGTTCAGCTTTACTGCTCTGGGGAAACCTTTTCCCAGCTGGGGCTTTGTTCTTTCTCTTTAGCCCACCAAGGAAATGTGCAGACAACTCTCATAGCTCACACCTGGGATGTACCACCGGATCTGTTGGAGGCAGATCAGTACATAATATAACAGCATACATTTCCCTTGGATTCATTACTAACATTATTCTGACCCTTATTGTGAACAATGGCAGTAGCTTGAAAGTTCCAGTGTTATGTTTCTTGGAAATGGTTGCCATATTAATGTTTTGCAGGATTGCACTTCAGCGGATGGTGACAGGAAATTTACTGGAGAAGGTGTAAGTTATATTGTTGAAGACTAGGGGGTTGAATAATATGAAAGTGTAAAATAAAACCAAAGCAAAATGAGTTTTGCGTGCCAATTAATAGCATTTATTATACACATCGCCACCCACTTTGTATAAAAAAAGGAGAAGAAAATTGTGGGTGGAAGATCTGCATTGCTTTCATAGCCAGTCTCTTAGCTTCTTGTTGTTCCAGAAGAAAACTACCTCCATGTTGTATGTATGTATATATTTATAGAATTATCTTTTATATGATGCACTGTACATTTTTACAATACAGAAATGCACTGTTATGCAAAGGATGTCTAAACATAAAAATCTGTATAATAAGTCCTTTGCAAATTAAACATGAAAGCCAAATTCTATTTTTTATTGGAACATCCATATCTATTATAAATATATTTAAAAAAATTGAGCTGACAATCATATATTGCCTGCATCGCCTCTATGCCTCAGGCAGTTACTTTCACTTTCCATTCAGCACTTCCTAGATGCCACTGCACTCCTCATAGTCCTCCATTTCAGCATATACACAAGATCTTCAGATGATACAAAAATATTAGTGCCTACAAAATGGTGCCTGTCTGTGTGCTCTAATTATGATTTCCAAGACCAAAGAGAACAAAATGTAAATAATTGATATAGTTTGAGTAAAGTTTGGTTTGCTCAACTGACTTGATCGAAAAGGATCTGGAATTATTTGTTAGGGTGACAGGTCCTCTTTAAGTTGTGGTAAGAGACATAGATGGAAGTGGTTCCAGCCCCATATAGCTTACAGTCCAAGTGGTTGGGTAATATAAAGGCATTGCAGAGGGTTAGAAAGTGCTACTATTGAAAGTTGTTGGGGCATTACTGTACTAGTGCTTTAAGAGGTAGGGTCGAAGTTTAGCTTTGAAGAGGCAGAGGAGGAGTTCCTTTTCTGAGTAGTTAAGAGATAGAATTCCCAATGAAAGGAGCATCAAGTAAGATTTAAGACTGGATATGGCAGTGGACATGTATGGTGTGAAGAGATAGTGGCTTCAAGAGGAAGCAGGAGATGTTGGGGAACCCTTGTAGACACAAGAGAAGAGATGGAGTGACCTGCAGAGGAGAATATGCCTGTAACGTGTAGCTGAACAATTTTGTAAGCTTTGTCCTTGGCTTAACAGGGAACCATAATATAGACTTTAGCACAGGAGGAGCACATTTTAGAGTCCTTAGAGTTTAAAATGAGAGTTTGGCGGGGAGGGGGGTGTTAGTTGTGCAGTGCAGTATTCTAGGTGGGGTAAGCTAAGGGCATAAATGAGTGTTGTAATAGTAGAAAGGTACAGATCTTGACGATATTGTGAAGGAAAAGGTGACAGGTTTGGTAATGGTATTATTATAAGGGAAAACTCAAAGATCCCCCCAAGGGGCATATTTGTTATAGTATGTAACCCATAGCCCATAGCCATAGCAGACAATCACATCTTTGCATTTGTTTTCTAACTTGCAGGTCTATCATCCTAGAGACCATTTGTGAAGCCTTAATGGACAGAAGGGGTGGGGGTATGTATAGGGGCACGAGGGAACCAGTGTCATTAGAGGGTCTTGGCACAGTTGTGACTGCTTGCCTTACCGTGTATAAATGCAAATCCCCTAACCCCCTATTTTGAGGCACACTGCAATTCTTTTATATGTTCTAGCTAAGCCTATATTCCTTAAGAACAGTTGTTTTTCTTAATAACAAGGGTTATCTTCCGGTTAGAAATAGCATCTTGAAATTTCTCTTTTCTTTCTTAAAGGCAAGTGAAAACCCTAACAGTAAATCTAAATGACCAAGACATCTATTTATTACAGTAAACTTGTGCGTCATTTGCATTCCTTATCTCTCCACCATGGTCAGGTCTCTATCTTAACTGGTGGACAAACATCTGCGTTCCAGGCTCCAGCCGCAGCAGCTGTCCTGTTTAGCTGTGGATAAAGTACACATTGTACAAGGCCCTAACAAAGCTTGCAGCAGTAAACAAACATTTTTCTACATCTTATGGTTCCAGAGTGACATCTTGTGGCAAACCTGTTCAGCTCGCCGATTCTCCGAGAGGCTCCTTATAGCAAGCATAACACCATGGTTAGCTTTCTGCTATAGTTTATCATGGGGCATTACTAACTAGGCAATTGTGACTTTAAGATTGGTGAATATCTGCAATATTGGTCAAATTTTCTACTCAGCAGTACAATACAACTACAAAATGAACAATAATGCTGAGTGGTTTGCAGATGAAAGGTACTTGTTATAATTATTAGGGCATTGGTTCCTAAATTGTGCTTACTTGGGTGGAGGCAATGCAGTGGACGTTGGGTCAGGGTGATAAAGTCTAGAATATCCCTTCATCTAGAGCAGAGGAACACTTATAGCTGTGTTTTTGTAACATGGTTTTAACCTGTTATAAACAACACTTGGGCCTGATCAAATGTTCTACTGGAGGGGACCTACCCAAGTATTATGGAAACTATTATGGTTTTTTTAGACACTGACATATGGATTATTGTACGTGGGGTTCCTGAAAGCTTGTCTCATTTACTACCAGCAGAGCATGGTGAAAAATGCAATAAATAGGCACAAGTAGCCATGACTTTTTGTACTTTTTCATCTTGTCTTGAAATATTGAGTGGTGCATGTTATTATTTTGATATTTATTTGTAGGGGATCAGAGAACTCTCTCCCCTGTTTTTCTGTCTGTGACATCATGCAGCCCGGTTACAGACTGGGGAGAAACCTGATTGGCTGGATGCCCCAGTGCACTGTTGGGAGAGAGGGTGTGCCGGACTTTGGAGCCAAAAATCGGGGGCAAGTCCAGCAGTTTATAAATGGAACCCCTGTTGTTTTTTGCCAGCCATTGAAAGAGAGATCCGGAGAGAGTAACCAGCCACTTGCTATTGTGTTCAGCCTACAAAGAGAGAGGTCTGCTGGGTTGCTGGTGATTGCTAATTCCTCCGTGCGAGTCTCTGTGTGTGTCCCCTGGTGAGAACAGGTATTGCCCGGTTACCTGCTACATGGGAGCAGCCGCCTTTCCAAAGGGGAAGGTACTCTGGGGCAGGTAGCGCTACCTGGGGGCACTAAAGAGCTCTTGGGGAAGAGACTGAACTGAGAAAAGTGTTTTTGCCTATCCGGATCAAAGTGTGGGACTGGGCAGAGACGGCAGTAGATAGACTGCAAAGGTTCCCCAGGGCAGGATAATCAGTTATCCATGTAGTTGTTTTTTTGCGTTATTTCAACTGTTATGTAAAGTTATCCTTGCTGCAAATTGTGTGTGATTATTTTCCTAGTGGAATCTCCCCTGAGGTGTGCTCCTCAGTGTCCACTAGGTGGAGGTACTGTGCTGTGAATCCCAGTTTCCCAGTACCTCTCACTATCGCAAAGGGGGCTCAGGGGACTAAGCAAAAGCCAGGAAAGTGAGTGTAATCCAATTTTTGCAGAAGTGTGCCAAGAAAGGGTTACATATTTTTCCACTTATTCTATGAAGGACTCATCTTGAAGCTTTAGCACTGCCTATGTTGCCATTGTATCTTGGCCACAAGGTTTCTCATTATTCCTCGGCTTTCCTGTTATGTTATAATCCCAATACACGATGGCAGGAGTCATTGTTATATAGGGTATTGGGGATGAGGGAAGAGATGTTGGGCCCAATAGTGCTGTTGTTTTTGTAAAGAACATAATACATTTCTGCAAGCCTGTGTATGGTACATCATTACAGAATTTACTTTTAAAAAGACACAGTATGTTAAAAGTTGGTGTGTTTACTGTGGGAACTTATTATTTTTATCAAGTATTTCTAAAAAGCCAACATATTCTGTAGTTTTGTATAACAGAAGGGGGTACAGTCTAAAAAAGAGAAGGGGGAATGAGACACAAAATTGTTATTTGATATAATATAATTAAGAAGAGCTTAGTTTCTTTGATATCAGCCTGAGTGTGTTAGATTTCAGGGCAGAGTAGGCCTCTTCCTGCCCTAAATAAGATTACTCACAGCTGACTAGTGCAGTATACTGTTCCTCTGGGGGAGTCATGAATTTCCTTTGTGCCTCTCGCTAGATAAATATGGTTCTGATTAAGGCCTTTCCCCGCCACTCGCTGGCAGTCAGATTTCTGAGCAGGCTGTTAACTCCATGAATCCATTTGGGTTTTGAACGTTATGTCCGAGTCTGATGGCGTGTGTCTGACCAGCGCTACACAAACAGAAATCAGAGCGGATAACCACAACGTTTCCCCAGAGAGCACTTTAGAGAGAAAAACATACAGAAACTATTCACATGGGACAAATATAAAGCGACGGCAGCATGTGTGCGTGTGTGTACCCAGCTGAGTTATAAACAGAGGCAAGTATGGGTCTACTTCATATAAGAGTGAGAGGAAAATGGATATTAAGAAGTCATTACAAGGCCAGACAATAGGACTTGATAGCTAATCAAATCAACAACATGTAGGGGGTGTCGGCCCACTTAGTATTGTCTTGGGTGACAATTCTACTTGGTGGTATTGAATTATAGGGTAAAAGTTAAAGTCTGTCACATGATGTGACAATAAATATGTGGATAATGTCACTTCTGGTGCACCACTGTGCCAATAAGAGCCCCCAGTTGTCTTGGCACAAGTTAGTAGCTGCTTATAGTGCTGTCGGCTGGCGGGACCCTGGAACTAGAGCCATGTTCAAGCAGTAATTCCTGTCTTATATGCATGGGACTTATACACTCCCCACCATTTGGCTAGTTACCCTCTTGGTAAGTAATTATTATATTAACAGAAAATGGTTTGTCCTCTAGTTTATCTATTTCAATGCTGCTTGGTCCTGTTGATTTAGTCGTTTTTGACTTACATTACTGCTGTTTGTGGCTTCAATGGACACCAGCCAACATGAAGGTCCCTTCTTAGATGCCAGCACAATTCTCATTGACACCCCCATTGTTTATGTAAGCTGAATTATCATTGAGCCACAAGGTCAAAATGCATATTTCACTGCCTTGCCTGCACAGGGATATTCAATGAGCTGTGTGATCTTGCCCTTCCAGCTCATAATAAGGTCCCAATAACATAAAAAATTGAATTTGTCCTTCTATAGATATTCCTCTATTATGAGTGTCTAGGAAAGTAAATAAACATTGAGCCCAGTGGGCCTTCAGCCTGAGATGTCTGGAAGCCATTGGGCTGGTCAATAGGAGTAGTGTAAAAGGAACAAGTAGCCAAGTAATAAGAACAATCCCAGGCAGGGTTAATGTATCAAACACAATATCTGGGGAAGGTGCTCCAGTGGTACTCACCCAATTCTTGTATTTTCCACAATAAACGCATGGGATATAAAATATATCTTATAGTTTTATGGATTTGTTTTTAATAAATGTTTTAAAAGAGTTGTATGCATGCTAAACAGTTTTCGTTATTGCACTGCAACAATGTTGTTTGTGCGCCAAAAATGGTCTCTATACATACCTAAGCCAAATTCATTTATGAACAGTTTTATGAATTCCCCCCTAAGATGTGTACAGGGTGTGAATATTTCATTAAGAAATATCCCCCATATGGATGAGGTAAAGGTTTCTCGCCAGTAAACCTTTGGAGTTCAGGTGCCACACCCAATACCCTTTGCTAAGGGAAGCAAATCACTGTATACAACAATCTGAGTAGGCACACACAAGAAGAAACCTATAGACCAAAGTCAAATATTAACAGAAATCATATCTTGGATACTTGTTTCATATAATGCTATCTTGGACATGCTTCTTGAATAACCTGTTATTTCATCTTTGGCTGTCTGCGGTTTTTATCTTGAGTGTCTACAAAAACTTTTGTGTGGAAAAGATCTGAATTTGTGCCTCAGACAAACTGTTGTATGGGAAAGATATGAATTTCAGATCCTTGCTTTAGGTACAAACCTCTGAAGACTATGTTGGACTTTGTTTCCTGACTAAACTGTAATTACTTGACCTTGACCTGTCCATGAGTTTCTTCCTGTAAGTTCCAACCCAAGCTGTTGTATGAGGAAAGATCAGAATTTAATTGCTTAGGCAATTTGCTCAGACAAATTGTTGTATAGGAAATATCTGAATTTCAGATCCTTGCTTTAGGCACAAACCTCTGATGACCTTGGCCTGAGTTTCTTCCTGTAAGTTAATACACAGGTTGTTTTGTGGGAAGATCTAAATTTTGTGCATCAGATATGAAACAAGTAAGGTTATCTTGAAATTGTTTCTGGACTGCACAAATATGCACATTGTCACCTTGGAGAGTTGTATTATGGGCCATAGACTCATATATAGGTAACTGTTAATTGGCCCCCTGAAATAAGTTGCACTTTATTATGGTAAATGGGGGGTAATTGATTGGTGTAATGATCTTAGAAATCCTTAACATGAAATTATATTCTAGATTAACTGAATTTTTGCAAATTTTGCACAAATTAGGCACCAATTTGCACATATCACTTTAGAGAGGTGTACTAAATGATGTCATTTTTTTATTTTTATCTAATTTCTTTTAATTCACCATGGTGAGGCCTAGGCAAGATGTGATTCCAATACGCTGTAACGGGTGTATGGTTGTATTGACAATAAAGCTCACCTGCATCTCTTGAATCTTTTTTTTTATTACTGTTGGGATGCCAATGAGTTTCTTCCTAAGAGTACCTACTTAGTTGGTTGTATGTTGAAGATCTGAATTTGAAACATGTTAGGCTCTCTTGCACATATCTCCCAAACTTACTGTAATTACTTTATATTGGTCTGTCCAGTTAACCAGCTAGTTAAAATGTCTTGGATTATTGGAGAAACAAAATAAACCAGTTCATATCCAAAAATGATTTAATGGTGCACTTCTGAGATGGCAACATACCTGTATATATTTTGTTATTAGTACTAAAAGCATTTATACATCTGCTTTGAGAAGCAAAAGCTGCCCTTCAAACACGGTGGATATTACGTTATGCATAGTTAGGTAACTTCTCCCCACAATGCCTTCTTTTTCTTTCTGAGAGCAGTCGGTTGTAGCGATAACAAACTGTGACAGCTCTCGTTCCCAGGCCTGTTCCTATTGGCACGTAACTAAAGATTGAAAACCCATATTCCTTATTTTCCAAGGTACAGGTGGGTTCTTTTATACTAATGCCGAACAGAAGAAGTTCCTTGGGAGAAATTAACAGATGCAAATTTCACACAGACAAAAATAACAAATCACCGAGGTTTACAAGCCTTTCGGACTACATTTGGCTTCCTTTTCTTTTAAGGAGTCAGTTTATGCCATCAGATCAGTTACTCTCAGAGGGGAGCAACTCGTAAAAGTTGTGTGTGTGATTTTGTCTGCAAGTTATAAAAACGTAATTTCAAGAAAGATATATGGAAATCCTACACAAGCCAAATATTTCAGTAGTCTAAATGGACAATTATTTCTACATCTATTTAATAGCATAAGCATGTGTTGTTAATAATCTGGGGGCGCTTTACTGGTTTAGATATTCCACTGACTGTTATGGCTGCCTAAGGGAAATAAAATGAAATGTTTAAAGGGGACATCGGAATGGGATAAAAATCCACCAAGGTGGAGTGACTGTTTTGAAAATCTCTTTACCAATATTGTGTCATTCCTAATTTTATTTTTTGACATATATAAGGGCTTGTTTTTCTAACCACAATTAAGGGTTCTTAAACAACATAGTTGGATTTGGTCCTAAAATGGCCTTCTCCACACTAATTTGTGCTTTAAAGCTTGTGTGGAGCACCATAGAAGCTTGTAAGTCAGATATGGTCCCAGTCTGTCCTTGAGCTCCACCACACCAGCATTCTTCCTCCTTCCATCACACCTGCCCTGCCCTCTGATGATGTCAGAGAAGGGGCAGAGCAGGTCGATAATTAACAGTGGAGCATTTTGTCAGATTAGATTTGGGCCAGGATAGGGCAGCTGGGACGTGGCCAATTGTTTTTAGCTCTTTACAACTCTTTTCCTGGCACTTTTCCTTTTCCTCTGCCTTGTGAGATATTACGTGTCTCTTCTGTGCAATCTCTGTTCCATTTACTCTTGTTCATTCATGTTTTCCCAAGTATCTCTTTTAAAATGTACAATTTATCTGTGTAATAGGATCCCACTTTATAAAAACCAAGCTGGAGGTTTAAAAGAGACAGTTTTTTTAATGTTTCCAAAATTCAAAAAGCAAATAAAAGCAAAATGGTAGAATCTATGCCAAATTGGTAGTGTGATTTGGAGAACAGGTAGACTAAATATCAAAACTGTCATTAAATATGAACAAACTCAAAATACTGGACACTGCTGTAAATGTTCTTATCATTCAGACATTGGTTTGGTGGTCTTTAGACAGAAGTCGAGATAATTTAACTAAGTGCAGCCATGATTTAGACCCCATCAATAAACATCATAAAGGGCTACAGTCTCTCAGGGAAAGATCAGCCTTTGATAAGCATATACTTCTGATTTTCTTTCATTATAAATTCCGTACAAAACTGTTTGGCAAAGGAAAGTACCCTTTTATAGGTCATGGGGACTGTCATTATTGGGGTTTGCTCCCATGTGCCTAAAACTGCAGTCTGAGCTATTAACCCCTTTATAGAAGAAGTCAACAGTCAATTCTTTATGTTTCTATTAGACACATATGGATTTTTAGTTTGTCACATAGTTTTGTGAAGAGCAGTGAGGATGCAAGTTGCATGTTGAGCTGATATTCTTGTGTATTTTCTTTTAAAGGGCAGCCAATGCTTTTAAGCACTTTGTAAGCAAAGGTTTAAGTAAATGGAGCAACCATCTACTAAACAGGGGTACACGTGCAAGACTTGGACTGGTAGAGAAAGCTGCCTAGCTGAGAGAGGTTACTTGCTGTCTATTGTTTGCAGTGTATGTGCTCCAGAGGCTGAACTGTGGCCAAAAGGCTCCCCCTGGCTTGGTGTGAATGGGTCTGGCAGCCTTCCCTACGCTGGTTACACAAGCTGGGGCTCAGGGACGGCAGGGGTTTAGTTTTGACTTTATTATTTTTAGACTCGCAGGATATCTTTTGTTCATTTTTACTGTTCTTTCCCTGAACCAAGCTCGGCCGTGTCTCTTGTCGGCTATATCACTATTTTGATTGGAACCAGCAATCACTCTGATGAAATCCCTCGACGGCTTAGAATTGTGCAGCTGCGGAAAGCTGGAACCATTTGCTTGCCTTTCTTAAAGAAATTGGACTTTTTATGTTTGTGTTGTAATCCTATAATGTAATTCATCAGGTGTATAGAGACTGGATCTGAAGCTTTTATTACTAGCGTGACCCATATATAGTGCTGCACGATTAAAAGAAATCTCATTTGTTCAAATGGGGGAAGCAGTTTTATTTGTAATGTTTTTGTGTGTGTAGCTGACAAAGGCACTGAAAGGCCACATTTTTCATAAGGAGGCTTTTGATTCCATATGTGTATGAGCTCGCAGTTTGGTTGGACTTTTCTGATTACCCAGACCTTGGTGCACAGTCAGCGGAAACAAACAGGACCAGAATTAAAGATGTTGATTCTCTAGGGATTTCAGAAAGTCCTTGATTGTAATCTAAGTTGAAAATTGTGTCATTAAGGGAAGTCCAACCTGTCATCCTTCAGCTCCTAGCATCCACAAAGTGCCCCGAGTTGGGATTCTAAAAGAAGTACAGACACTTTTCTTCCAGCTCCATCTTCCAATCCAAGTTTCTTTAAAGAATGGCCGCCACTCTTGCCCGCCATTTTTGACCTTCCTTTTCTTTTGAAGAACTATTAAAATTACATATATATATTATTTGTGAATTATGGTTACATTGAGCTCATTGCCATTGATGTACAGGTGTAAGATTTATAAGCACTTGGCCCCATATTACTTCAGATATATGAGTATAAGGCAGCACAAATTGTTCTTGAAAACTGAAGCCAGTAAGCAGGAGCATAAGAATGCCAGAATCAGACAAGGGGGTTGGGTAATGAGTCTTGATAGGACTAAGGCCACTAATGAACCTCAATGGGTCTAACTGCTGAAATGGGCATTAGCTGAGTCCCATTACCTTTTTGTGCCTTCCAAGCTGCAGTAAAAGTAAGGTCTACAGGGCAAGTTGTGTCCATGCAGGGCAAATACAGGATTTTCTATATGAGAGATCAGTACACCAGAAACGGCCAGGATTATCCTTATAGCAACAATTTTTGTAGGTCCCGCTGTGTCAGCGCAAACTTTCTCCCTCTATCCCATGTCCACACTGCATGCAATTTAGATGTAATTGTGAGCAATTATACTGAGAATGTGCAAAACTAAACCACATGTGTGTATGTATAAAGCAATCTGCATAAT
This sequence comes from Xenopus tropicalis, assembly GCF_000004195.4. Lineage (NCBI taxonomy): Eukaryota > Metazoa > Chordata > Amphibia > Anura > Pipidae > Xenopus > Xenopus tropicalis. The sequence goes on along the minus strand of NC_030677.2, from coordinate 39,484,336 downwards.
ACTGTGTGGGAATATGTACTGGGCTGTTACTGTATGGCTCCCTAGAGCTCAATCAGAATGGAATGGCAAGTGTAGGCATTCAGTAAGTACTGTATATTATATATTTTATAACTTAGTGCTTTCTTTTACAGTTAATGAATTGCCAGGTTCAGATGGTCCAGTCACTGAAAGCTTAAAAAAGTTTCTATTAACTCTGGTAAATTCCCAGCAGCTCCCCTGCCTTCTCAGCACAATGCTGCCTTTAAGGAGTGACAGCTCTAAGCCCAATGCACCGTGGGGCCCAACTATGAAACTGACAGTCCGTCAGATGAGGTTGATTGTAGATAAGTGTAAGGTTATGCGTTTGAGGTTGGACCTATGCCGTGCATTAGTAGGCAATATGCTGTTTCAATAGGGTAACATGCAATGGTTAGGCAGTTTAGTCTAGATTCTAAAACAACTGTAAAACAGTATAGACCTTGTGATAGCAACTATGCACTAGCTAGTTATGGGCCCTGTAAGAGAACCAGAACCCCAGTCTAATATATGTCTGATAAACATACGGATTGGGGAATGTTACATGCATCATAGCCACCACACAGCCTACTCGCTCTTCAGATAATGAAATAGTAAAACCTATATGAGTTATAATTAGGGAGCACTGAGACCTATATACTGATTAAATATTTGATTACCATTGCTGAGCTATACATTGGATAGGCTAATATGGTGTAGCTGCTACTGAGATACACAGCCAGTACAGAAATAACCTGAAATCATATGTTGCTGATAGAGAAGCAATTGGTAATGCTGTTTTATATTACAGTAATTAAAGCCAGACATAACATACACGCTGCTGAGAGCCATTGCTTTGACTTATTATAAATGACTTTTCCTAACTTCTGAATTGTTGATGAAAATGTGTAATTAATTCTGCAACATATCTCTCATGTCCAATAGACTGTCACGAAGCTAGAAACCTGAGCTGCTTCTGATTCTTCTACACCATGGTTCCATTTTGCCTTCATGGAAAACACATACTGAATAGTTTGTCACTTTATATCTACACTTGTTACTTGCTGGTTTGGGTCCTTCAGACTGATTTTGCTGCCCCTGACAATTGGCCCATAAAATTGACCAGATCTCTATCAGGCACCTTTGATTTTCCAGTCGGATTGGGGATCACAGCGGCTCGTTGATGCAGTCCGATGGGCCATATACCTGCGATTTTAATTTGATTGTTTGGACCTAGGGCCCAATGATCAAATAAGAGAGATATCACCCACTTTAGGTGGGCATATCGGTAGAACATCTGCTCGTTTGGCAACCTTGACAAATGAGCAGATCTTATCATGTAAGGCCACATTAAAGGAGAAGGAAAGGCTAAGTCACTTGCCAAAATGTTAAGCACCCCCAAGTGACTTCGATCGCTTACCTTGTACCCTGGGCTGGTGCCCCTGTTAGGAGAAAACAGCACCAGCCCGGGTTACCTGTAGCGCTTCCTCCTTCCTTTCTCTTCTGCTGGCGAAATCCATCGGCCGGCGTATGCGCAGTAGAGTGAAAAGCCGACTTTCTTGTTTAAGTTCCACTATTCACTCTACTGCGCATTTGCGCGCAAGCGATACAGGAAGTAGGAAGCGATCGCTGCTACCCCGGGCTGGTGCTATTCTCTCCGTACAGGGGCACCAGCTCGGGGTAAAAGGTATGCGATCTAAGTCACTTGGAGGTGCCTAACATTTTGGCACCCCCAAGTGACTTAGCCTTTCCTTCTCCTTTAAGGCTATATTGTTACAGAGCCTTCATTATATCTGCTCATTAACCTAACGAGCATGTCTGATGTGTGTTTCGCACTAAGGTTCCCCTTGGAATTATAAAGGAACTGCAGTGCTGACTAAAGGTGGCCATACATGGGTAGATTTAAGATGGGGATTTGGTCCTTTAGACCACAGCTTGCTTGATGTTTGGGGCCCTCCGACAGGCCTACCCAACTGATATCTGGCTGAAAAATGAGCAGATGTCCATTGGGCAGGTTTAATTTTCCCACCAGATTGTGGACCTGCAGGACCGCATTGGCTCATCATTGTAATCCAATCATTTGGTCCTAGGGCCACATGATCAGATTAGCCCCATATTGCCCACCTTAGGTTTTATCTCCCAGTGTATGGCCTGCTTTAGTGTCCAGGCTAGGAGGAAGGTTATTGTGGTTCTCTTGTAGTGGTCCATCTGCAAGTACCCATGTTCTGCTTTGTGTGATCTTTTGTCCCATAGACCAGTGTGTTATTACGCTTATAGCCACTAAAACAAGCAGGGAGGGAGACTGAATATCTTCTTTAAACCACAGAAGGATTAATGAAGCGCCTGGTGACCTTTTTGTCCCGTGGAATGAATGTCTGCATATAAGGAAGGTATGTAGGATCATTTTATGCCGAGGCTGGGTGTGAAACGCCAGCCTGAAATGATTTGCATTTTATTAGATCTGGGGATCTAGGTGTTTTCCCTGTTGTGTTTCCTTGTAAGTAATATTGTAATCACAGTGTGTAGGAGGCAGTGCAGCTCTGACCCGACATAAGTACCCCTGTAATAGCACCAACATTTCCAGTTTAGGGGTGATTGGAATGGCAGTAGCAAAGTCCAAATACAGGGCATTTTATTAAACATTTCTGTTGTGTAGATCATATACAGGGAATGGAACTTTCATACATGCTTACATAAGTAGTGCTATATAAATAAAGATATACATATATACTGATCAGAATGTCCTGGGCTCTGTTTGGCTGTAGATATACAACAATACTGAAGTCATTTGGAAATATTGCTCTCATGGATCTGTCAATTGAAAGGAAGCATCCCAAGCCCTATTATTAATAGCTGCTCAAGGCAGGCGTAATACAGGGTGTAGAAGGGTAGCAGGGCCGGGACTACCATGAGAAAAGGAGAAAACCGTCAAGGACCGCCCAGTTACCACAAAAAGCTGAATTTCCCCTCTTTAAAGCAGAAATTTGCCTCTTCTAGTGCAGAGAGGGTGAAAGTGATTTGGCCTGCCCTGGAAATGCTCCAATGCTAAAGCTGTAAGTACAGAGCTGGGGGGTCAGCACCAGGGCTGCAGCCTTAGAATCGACGCTGAGGTGTAATACATACGTAAGTGCGGATTGCACTGGATGTAATACAGGGTACAGAGCACACTTCATTTTGTGCTTAGCAAGTGCTAATTGAATAGCACACTAGGGGTGCAAGGATTTGCTAGATGAGCATCACTTGAGGTTTATATTCACATTACATTGTCTTGGAAGTTTGCTAAGCAAAATGCAACATAGTTTCTGCACCTTGCTCAAGTTGCACTTAATCATTTCATTATCATCATCATCATCATGTATTTACAGTGGCTTGCAAAAGTATTCGGCCCCCTTGAACTTTTCCACATTTTGTCACATTACAGCCACAAACATGAATCAATTTTATTGGAATTCCATGTGAAAGACCAATACAAAGTGGTGTACACGTGAGAAGTGGAACGAAAATCATACATGATTCCAAACATTTTTTACAAATAAATAACTGCAAAGTGGGGTGTGCGTAATTATTCAGCCCCCTGAGTCAATACTTTGTAGAACCACCTTTTGCTGCAATTCCAGCTGCCAGGCTTTTAGGGTATGTCTCTACCAGCTTTGCACATCTAGAGACTGAAATCCTTGCCCATTCTTCTTTGCAAAACAGCTCCAGCTCAGTCAGATTAGATGGACAGCGTTTGTGAACAGCAGTTTTCAGATCTTGCCACAGATTCTCCATTGGATTTAGATCTGGACTTTGACTGGGTCATTCTAACACATGGATATGTTTTGTTTTAAACCATTCCATTGTTGCCCTGGCTTTATGTTTAGGGTCGTTGTCTTGCTGGAAGGTGAACCTCCGCCCCAGTCTCAAGTCTTTTGCAGACTCCAAGAGGTTTTCTTCCAAGATTGCCCTGTATTTGGTTCCATCCATCTTCCCATCAACTCTGACCAGCTTCCCTGTCCCTGCTGAAGAGAAGCACCCCCAGAGCAAGATGCTTCCACCACCATATTTGACAGTGGGGATGGTGAGATCAGAGTGATGTGCAGTGTTAGTTTTCCGCCACACATAGCGTTTTGCATATTGGCCAAAAAGTTCCATTTTGGTCTCATCTGACCAGAGCACCTTCTTCCACATGTTTGCTGTGTCCCCCACATGGCTTGTGGCAAACTGCAAACGGGACTTCTTATGGTTTTCTGTTAACAATGGCTTTCTTCTTGCCACTCTTCCATAAAGGCCAACTTTGTGCAGTGCACGACTAATAGTTGTCCTATGGACAGATTCCCCCACCTGAGCTGTAGATCTCTGCAGCTCCCCCAGAGTCACCATGGGCCTTTTGGCTGCATTTCTAATCAGGGCTCTCCTTGTTCGGCCTGTGAGTTTAGGTGGACGGCCTTGTCTTGGTAGGTTTACAGTTGTGCCATACTCCTTCCATTTCTGAATGATTTCTGGAACAGTGCTCCGTGGGATGTTCAAGGCTTTGGAAATCTTTTTGTAGCCTAAGCCTGCTTTAAATTTCTCAATAACTTTATCCCTGACCTGTCTGGTGTGTTCTTTGGGCTTCATGGTGTTGTTGCTCCCAATATTCTCTTAGGCTGATGCCACACGCGGCGTAGGGCTGATTTTTTCGGCAAGCAGAAAAATGCTTGCCGAAAAATCAGCCCTACGCCTGCTACTTGTGCCTGCACCCGAATGAATGGGATACGCTCGGGTGCAGGCACATGTAGCCGATATACGCATGAAAACGCGAGAGAATGCAAAGTCTCGCGTTTTCTTGCGTATATCGGCTACATGTGCCTGTACCCAAGCGTATCTCATTCATTCGGGTGCAGGCACAAGTAGGAGGCGTAGGGCTGAATTTTCGGCAAGCGTTTATCCGCTTGCCGAAAATTTCAGCCCTACGCCTCGTGTGGCATTAGCCTTAGACAACCTCTGAGGCCGTCACAGAGCAGCTGTATTTGTACTGACATTAGATTACACACAGGTGCACTCTATTTAGTCATTAGCACTCATCAGGCAATGTCTATGGGCAACTGACTGCACTCAGACCAAAGGGGGCTGAATAATTACGCACACCCCACTTTGCAGTTATTTATTTGTAAAAAATGTTTGGAATCATGTATGATTTTCGTTCCACTTCTCACGTGTACACCACTTTGTATTGGTCTTTCACGTGGAATTCCAATAAAATTGATTCATGTTTGTGGCTGTAATGTGACAAAATGTGGAAAAGTTCAAGGGGGCCGAATACTTTTGCAAGCCACTGTATATAGCGCCAGCATATTACACAGCACTTTACATTAAGTTATAGTTAACAGGGATCTTACAATAATTTTACAAAACAAGGGTTATAGAGTAAGAATTAATGGGCCCTACTTACAGTCTTATTTATATCCAGCACAATGTGTACCTCCTTGTAAGTGCCTTGTCAATGACATGCAGGTAAGGGGTGCCGATGTGCTGCCCCTTGTGCCAGCTAGTGCACCAGCCAGAATATGCTGCCCCTCAGAGTGGCTGCTGTAAGATGGCACACTCACTATTTATTGGGCTGCTGGGGGCTGTTGGGGTCTCTGTGTACTTCAAATGCCAGGGCCTATTTTGAATCCCAATCCAGACCTGCAGCCCCTTGTGCTAGCCAACTTACCAGCCAGATCTTGCATCCCATGTCACAGGTGCATTGTAGGAATAAAACATGTTGCCTTGGACCTGTTTGTAATTTGTACTGAATTCTTTTTACAGGTGGTAAATGTTTTTGTAAACTTGCTTATGTTTAGTTCTACCTTTAATAGTATGGGATTGAAGGTGAGTAAATAGCCAAGAGACTTTGTGCTGCCACATCCAACCCTTCCACAGGGGTCTGCCCTTACTGTGCTACGCAGGGTGCAAATAGGGAACCAATTTTCTTTGGTCATTATGTTTGATTGACTGCTGTGGGTTACTGGCTAATCAACATCATTATGTTATAGGTCTTTATAACATCAGCCAGTGCCCCTACCATTAATGAGATGTTTAGCACCGATTAGCTCTAGGTTATTACATTTGGACAATAATTTCGTTGTATCTGAAATGGCTGAGAAGAACATACAGTACTTGAGTTCCTCTATTTTGTCTCTTTCTTTTCCTGTGTGTATAGCAGGTCTGCACCAGCAGGCGGCGCTCTTTCTACATAAATGAGAAGCCTTAGTTTGATTTTGTCCCAGAAAAGTAACTGCCTTGTTGTTATTTCTGTGTGTAGTCTGTAATTAGTAAGTAAATAGAAAGAATCATGTAGGCATCAGTACATGGGGTGGGAGTACAGCTAGAAATAAAAATTATCTCCGTGTGATTGATTGTAAGAAGCGTTTATCCTATTTCATTTTATCTGTCACAGGAATTTAGTATAATGTACCACTGGAGGGCAGTAGAGAAGCACAGATACACATAAGGACATAAATGTGATGTTGTTCTGCTAGTACTACAGTACAGAATGCCTGAAAACTGTCAAGTCAAATTAAAGGTCAAGGCATAGACGAGCACAATTATATAGCTATAATCAGTGTTTACTAAGCAAAGTAACACAAATCACCTTGCTTGTTCACTGAGCACTACAGAACCGGATCTCTCCGCTTGATTGTACAAGTAACAGCATCAAGGTGAGGACTCATTAGCAGGGAAGTGGGCAGCCAGCGCCCGGAAGGCAGCTCATTGGAGAGAGCGCAGAGGACCATTTCTTTGACTGTACTGTTAACTCTTTAGGGGCTCCTTTACAAACAGTGGGAAAGGATGTAACTTGCAAAAATCAAACGCAAAATGCCATGTTCTTCTAACTTTGTGCAGGCATGTATGTGCTCTTTCCAGATGAATACAGCCTGCCTACATTCAGCAGCACTGTATTCATGAGGCTTGGGCTGGGGAAAACAAGTAGGCACCCCACTTGCTATCATATACATCATTCAGATGCAGGTACTTAGAGCATGAATTTGTGCCCCTTTTTGTTGCACTTATGTCTGGGGCATTTTTAAATGAGATCTTTTATCTCCAGAAATGGTTGATCTACATATGACAGCACGGTAGCACAATCGTTTGCCTGCTGCTTTACTGCACCGGGGTCCAAGGTTCCATTCCTGTAAGGAGTTTGTATATTCAACCCATTCTTCCAGGTTCCCCAGCCCCCCCCCCCCCCCCCCCTCCATATGCCACTGATATAAAGGCAGGTTAATTTGCTACTGATGAAACTGCCCATAGTCTGTGTGAATGTAATAGGAAACTTAGATTATAAGATCCATTGGGGCAGGGGCTGATGTGAGTAATAAAATCCCTGTACCTACAAGACAGGCTTTTGGTGAGTTATGCTTAATTGTAATTTAGCATCATCTGGAGAGCTGTCAGTTGTCCTTGTCGGCAATTAATACACAAGCCCTAGACATTGGAGTTCTAGACTAAAGGGTGCCAATTCATGCCCCTGAGTGCTCATTTACCCATCATTTGCATCTGTACCTCACAGAATGTAGTGCCAGGGGGCCATATACTTACTGTCGGCCATAGTCGGGATGCACAGTGCAGAAACCATGCCAGCTCCTGCCAATTGTAACTGACCCGGGTACTGAAATGGCCAGTCTGCAGTCCAGATCTTTCACCTATAGAGAACATTTGGCGCATCATACAGAGGAATGTGCGACAAAGAAGGCCCAAGACGATGGAACAGTTAGAGGCCTGTATTAGACAAGAATGGGAGAGCATTCCTATTCCTAAACTTGAGAAACTGGTCTCCTCGGTCCCCAGACGTCTGTTGAGTGTTGTAAGAAGAAGGGGAGATGCCACACAGTGGTGAAAATGGCCTTGTCCCAACTTTTTTGGGATTTGTTGACACCATGAAATTCTGAATCAACATATTTTTCCCTTAAAATGGTACATTTTCTCAGTTTAAACTTTTGTTCCGTGATTTATGTTCTATTCTGAATAAAATATTAGAAGTTGGCACCTCCACATCATTGTGTTCAGTTTTTATTCACAATTTGTTTAGTGTCCCAACTTTTTTGGAATCCAGTTTGTATTATTTTGTGGCTTTACTTGCCCTTTATTTAGCGTAGCTTAAATACAATCTGTTTTAAAGTGTTGCTAAAATATTTAGGTAGACTAAACAAATTAGCAGTTTAACGCACAAGGCTATGAACTACAGAAAGCACATTAGTGTAATGCTGACAGCTAAGGGCAGGTTCTTACAGGCAAGTTTATGTTCTGACTTATGATATTGGTACAAGTTGTACTGATGCTGTGTTACTGACAACAGCATGACAGCCATAGCCTCAGTCACAGTACAGATTTGTACAGAAAGAATCTGCACCTAGCGGAGCTCTGAGACTCAAAGGGTGCATAGTAAATACCCCAAGGTACAGGGCTGAGGAAGAAGCAGTCACATCCCTGCAGCTCTATTCATACTTCAGTCAATATATGGGCTGTTGGACAGCAATTGTGTTTTATTCCTTTTTAATATACTGTAAGCTCATAATAAGTGATAACAATTTAATAAAGAATGTCTATAAGCCTACAACTGGAAGCCAGTCAAGGTGAGAATGGAGGTTTCTATGCTCTTTGGGCTGGCACATAAATCATCTAGTATTGCCAAGACTTTCTATAGGAAACTGATGCTAAATAAAAGTCACATAGCAGGAAAGCTGGTCCATATTTACCAGCAGGTATGATGAGCTGAGGCAGAGCCAGGCTTGGGTTCTAACTAGACACGGAACCACGTGTTCTACAGCTATGTCTCCAGGCAGCACTTAGCGAGCTTATGTAACTAGATAATAGCAGTCTTCACTTGGCAGCTCATTTACATGAAATTACCGTTCTGCGAACTTCACATTCTCCTTAACTGAAGTTCATTTCAGATTATTAGGCTTACACCCACATATGGCACAGCTAGGGAATCTACTATCAGAAACTGGGACTTCTACAAATACTAAATTCCCCAATTTAACCAGAATAAGGAGGTTGATTGTATTGTTAGAAATGAATCTATCTATCATCTATCTATCTATCTATCTATCATCTATCTATCTATCTATCATCTTATTCCATGCACATTTTCCATTCATTTCTTTTTTGTTTTTGTTTCTTTCAGTCCTGCTTGCCTCTTCTCTCTATATACCCCCCTCATTTCTTTCTTTCTTTTGTTCTTTCTTTTCTTTATCTCTCACTCTTTTTTGTTTTTCTAATTTCTCTCGTATTCATTTCTTTTATACTTTTCTCACCTTGCCATGTGGTGTCAGGTTCCGTGCACGCCAATGATGTCAGTCACAACAACATAGAGAGCTGAGAGCTTGGGCGCACACGTAACTTGGGCGCACACACGTACCGCACTCTTTCTCTGCCTGAGCTCTTCCAGTTAGGTGCACCCAACTGACCGTTCAGCCCAAATAATATAAGTAAAAGAGATTCGGAAGAGCAGAGCTGAGAAATAATAATTTTAAGAAGGTTGATGGCCCCCCTATCAAATGGACACCTTGCTTTGCCTGCTGTGGTCTGTACTGGATCTGTTTCTCCAGCCTATAAGGGGGGTCTATGCAAAGTGTAGCCTAGGGGCCCCACATATCACTAATCCGCCGCTGAATTAAGCTGAATTGCCCCCAAAAAATTGCACTCAACCTACTCCGTCACAATAAAGTGTTAGTGGATGAGGGGGCTCAGGAGTAAACGTTGCCTGCTCGCATGTGATTATTTGTACAGAACAAAACAGCACCGACCATGTTTATTATTCTCCATATACTATCCCCTGAAAATAAGCCCATTTAATTCAGCATGACAGGTGCACTTTCATTCTCCACTAAAATCCAAGTTTGGTAATTACCCTGCATGCTACGCTGATTGCTGATTAATGGCTCTAAGTAATTTGAAATAAGCCTTGTATATTGGTTTGACTAATGGCTGTAATTCTATCCACATAAAACAAAGTCATTCTGACCGAATCCAGAATAACTGCTTCTAACAAAAGGGCCTCTGTCTATACTTGGAGTCTTCTAGGTGTCATGTAAAACAAAAAAAGTTATGTTTTATCAGGAAAAAGAAGAGAAGGGACCTTATTTTCAGTTGGGCATAATTGTTTTGTTGTATGTGATCTACAATATTTTTGTTTTACAGGTTCTCTTTTTGTGCAGTCTCTCTTTCACATTGTGTGCAATGCGGTTTCTTTGGAAGGGGAGTTGTAGAATATGGCACACAGAGCATTCAGTTTGCCATAATCCACTCAGAGTATCACCAAATCCCATTTTCCCATCACCCACTGTACTCATTAATAGTAATATACAGGAACTAGTGCTGTGAAGCAGGGATGGAGCCCAACTAACAGTGCATGGTTCTCTCTAAGAGAACCCCTCTGATCTGTGTGCCTTGGGCCCAAAGCTGGGTAAAAATGGCGAAATAAACTTGGCCTATGTGATCATCTTCAACCACACTGGCCAACCTATGCAGCTTTGCTTGCCTTGAATGGGCCAACTCATTGAAATGAATATAATGTAATTGGGCTTTTTGGCAAATCCTCTTGTCCAAAGACTTAAAAGTATAATTGGCATTGAATATCCAGCTTAAAGCAAAACACCACCTGAAAATGTTCCCTTACTTTCCTCCCAGGGTAGTTAGTAGTTAGCTTGTAAGCTAGATCTAATGCTTTGTAAATATTTAATTATGGCCAACACTGCCCTTATTCAAAGAAACTGAACAGTCAGGCTGCCGAAATTTTCAGGACAAAGTCATTAAGGATCATTTATGTGAAAATGCCATAAATTAAGAGAACATGTAAATATGTGACATCAGCCATTGTGATATATAGCTCTGCAGTGTTTTAATACCAATTCACCTCTTCTTTGTCGGCCAAAGTCTTGCTGTAGATAGGGTGACATATTATTGCTGCCCATTCTTCCTTCTTCTGTGTTAGACACTTAGGACTGCCCAATAGCATACACAGAGTGGACATTTGATTCAATTCATCTACCTAATAGTCTGCTGAAAAGCCTAAAGGCTTTGGCACTAGGACCTTGGGCTGAGATCAATGTGGCATCCATTGCGTCCGATAGTGGTTTCAAGTTAGCTGGTGAGCCATCCACACTCCAAGATATCACTGCATTTATTCCTTATGAGTATTGCATTCAGTTGAATTGGGATTCTTTGGAATAGGGTTTTTCAACGATCTTCCATTAGCCACTAGGTTCATTAGTTTGATGATCACCAGCTCCATGTATAAGTTATGTGCTCATCTCAGCAGCACTTCCATAATAAACTGTTGTGGCTGCATTTTCCTTCATCAGTCATCAGTTGTCAACTAATGGTGGCTGAATGATATTTGGGTGGTGGCTCTTTCTCGATACCCCCTTCAGAATACACCAGTGACTCTAGCAGTCATGAAATCCCCAGTGTTCAGTCATGTGTGCAGTAATGTGCCCTATAAGCAACACTTTGGGGCTGATTTACTTACCCACGAACGGGTCGAATGGAGTCCGATTGCGTTTTTTTCATAATGATCGGTATTTTGCGATTTTTTCGTATGTTTTGCGATTTTTTCGGATTCTGTACGAATTTTTCGTTACCAATACGATTTTTTTGCGTAAAAACGCGAGTTTTTCGTATCCATTACGAAAGTTGCGTAAAAAGTTGCGCATTTTTCGTAGCGTTAAAACTTACGCGAAAAGTTGCGTATTTTTCGTAGCGTTAAGTTTTAACGCTACGAAAAATGCGCAACTTTTCGCGTAAGTTTTAACGCTACGAAAAATGCGCAACTTTTTACGCAACTTTCGTAATGGATACGAAAAACTCGCGTTTTTACGCAAAAATCGTATTGGTAACGAAAAATTCGTACAGAATCCGAAAAAATCGCAAAACATACGAAAAAATCGCAAAATGTTCGTTTTCAAGTCGGAACTTTTCCAATTCGGGTCGGATTCGTGGGTTAGTAAATCAGCCCCTACACATTCACTTATATACACTCTTTGCTTAACATAGGTCTGGGATCCATTATCTGGAAACCCATTATCCAGAAAGCTCAGAATTACAGAAAGACCATCTCCTATACACTCCGTAATAAGCAAATAATTCAGATTTTTTAAATGTTTTCCTTTTTCTCTGTAATAATAAAACATTGTACTTGATCCTAACTAAAATGGCAAAATGATTCTTTTGAGTTTATTTTATTTTGAAATGATTTTTTGAGATTTTAAGCCCTAGATGCCCCCATGCATTCTGGAAAATAGAACTTTTAAAGCTGGCAAATATTTGTAATCATGAAAATCATGAAATAATGACTTCTTACTTGTCTTATACAAGGTTATTAGAATTATTTAGATAGGATTCTATCAGGTATAGTGCAGTAATACACTAGCCCACCTCCTGAAGTCGCCACTTCAAGTACTTGAAATGCCAGGATCTATTTTGAATCCCAGTCCATGCCTGACTTAGAGTGAATTAACTGTAACTGAATTACTGAGGAACACTGTATTCAAGTACATGCCAAGAAACTGATCTTCCATTAATCTCATTGGATTCTCCTTGTGTTTTGCCAAAACAAGCTGTTGCCAGCACAGAACAAAACATGCGGGCACATACATGCCTCCTCACATTATACAGAGATGCAGCCTGACTCCCTGCAAGGTTCTTATGTATGATATACACTTATCTTTCTAAACACATCTACATTTTTGCTCAGAGTTGCCTTTTGAGGGGTCCAATCATGAATGGCCGCACCACACATTTTAAGATCCAACAGAACAGGAGTTCAAGCTAGGGAAAGAGTAGGAAAACTCAATAATGTATCATATATTCCCCTTTTACTACAAAGGCAGTACAGCAGCAGTATCTTTGCATACTATAACCAATTATGTGCAGTTCCCCAATAATAGCTCCTATTTGCAAATTTATTTATTTATTAGCCCATATTTTGTGTAGAAAATGACAAGGTTTTTTGACCTCCCTGTGCTTTGGGTTTGATAGAGAACACAGTGGGATCCAAATCATTGCTTTTTTTTTTTCAACTCTATAATTGGAGAGTTGGACATCATTTGTTGGCTCCATACTTCTGCAAAAAGTGCAGCCTATATGTTCTAAAGGGAAAGAAAAATCCATTCATTTGTTCTGTTCGGAGAGCATTAACGTGGCAAGAAAATAACAAACCATTATATTATCCATCATTTTCCAATAATCTGGAGGTGTTACAGTGTTAAAAGACAGCGTCAACATTACATAACGTTGAAAGAATCCGCTTAATAACACTCAGTCTGTGGCGGCTCTTGATAAATTATCTACTGATAATGACTTCACTTTGTCCTTTTTGCTTGCGCGCCGATGTTTGGAGAGCTTTAAGAAGCAGACAAAAAGAAAAGGCTGTGCATTATTAAAAACCACTCAAAGGCCCTGATTGCAAGTGCAGCTGTCTGTTAGCCTGTTAGCGTGTCTTATGGAAGAACGGGGCAATCAGGTCACAACCACACAAAAATTAGACCTTATTTTTTTTTTTTTTTTAACTTATTTTAGGACAAAAGACAGCAAAGGAGATTTAACACATTACCTATTTTAACACATTTTAATTAGGAAATGGGAAATAGACCAAAGTCTCCAAAACTTATGGTAACAGGGCATGGCATACAGATTGCCTTGGTTGTAAAGGCACAAAGACCTGCATTATTCCCGCAACAGCCAATAATATTGCAATATGTTTGCATGCGTGTTTGTGCATAATGCACAGTACACAAACAGCTGTAAATCACAATATGTCCACAATCGTTTCTATTATATATTACTTATATATCACACATGAAATATGCTGTCAGGGGAACTTTCTTAGAGTAACTGGTCTATTTTTCCTGTTACTGTATAGCAGGGGTCCCCAAACTTTATTACCCCTTTATGCCTCCAAAACTTGCCTCCAAAAATAAGCACCTGCTTTGGGGACACTGGAGCAATGTGTTGCTTGCGAGCCACTGGTTGGGGGATCGCTGCTGTATAGTATGACTGCATAGTATTATAGTGCTGTTCCATGTTAGCCATGGATTAAAACAGGAAAGTATAGAGTTTAGCCAGCTATACACTTTAGAATCCACTCATTTAGCAACCTTGCCTGACTTGGCCACCAATATTTTTGGCCAAATGAAATTGATTTATTTGGATCATAATGGGCACCTGTGCAGGCCCATGGGGAAAGGTCTGCATCAGTGCTCCAATGTCATCTTGACTATACAGGTATGGGATCCATTATCCAGAAGCATGTTATCGACAAAGCTTTGAAATTACGTGATGACCAACTTCCATAGACTCCATTTTAATCAAATAATTAAATTTTTGAAAAATGATTCTATTTTTCTCTGTAATAATAAAACAGTACCTTGTACTTGATCCCAACTAAGATAAAATGAATCCCCACTGGAGGCAAAACAATCCTATTGGGTTTATTTAATATTACAAAAATACCCCTTATCTGGAAAACCCCAGGTCCCAAGCATTCTGGATGACAGGTCCCATACCTGCAATATTATTGCAGATTTTTGTTTCTTCCTCAAATATCATAGAGACCATTTACATGGAGCTTTTCCATTACATGTGTTCCATTACCATAACCCCCAACTGAAATACATATTGAATACTACTTATAAAAACAATCACACAATATATATGGCATTCATTCAATAATTTTTTCCATAATGTTTTCAGCACCAATGGTTTCACCTTTCCAATATGTTTGTCAGGCTGCCATATCATAAATAAAGCAAATGATCATTGTGTAAGAGAAGGTGTTTTCCCTCCTTTAAATGAAATATCATGTCTGATTTTATTTTCCTCGTAATTAGCACTCTATCAGATTAGCTACCGGAATGACCCTCCGGCTGTTCGAAGGAAATTTACAACCTGGAACCAGGAATTAATTAAGAAATACTTTACATTGTTGAAGAGAACAAGAGAACTTTTCTTTCTTACACACATGCAAAGACAATGTACATTTCTGAAATAGTCAAACGGAGGTGGTTTAAAGATCATTTGGAGGGCATAACATTGAAAAAAATATGTTATTTCAACCAAAGAGGGAATGTGTAATAATAGCCTATGAATGCTTTCTGGAAAATGTGTTTATGGAAAGGCGCAACCATGGGTTTGAGTCAACAGCCTGACTGTCAATGAGTACAGAATTCACAGAAACAGAGTGTGCACCATGAACCCTTGGTATAATGTATTGCTCCTGTATTAGCCTGGAAACAGAAGCCAATTCCAAGACACATGACGTTTTAACTGTAAGCTGAAAGACAATGTACCTCTGGCTCAGAGCTCTGTACTTGTAGCTGTTTGTCATCTCAAAAAAGCAGATCTTTCCCTGATATGCCTACCTTGAGGTGGACAATATCGGACTGATCCGAATGTTTGGCCCTGATCACAATGATGCATCACTGAGCCAATTTGGTCATCACCCCTGCAAGATTAATAGACCTGTCTGATATCTGGTAGGCCCATTGGGTAGGCCATTGAAATACTCCATAGACATTGTGTTGACTAATTTACACTATGGGGCCCATTTACTGAACAATTTTGAGATAATTTCGTATTTTTTCTAACTTATAGAACATTTTGGAATGTATGCGAAAAGTTTTTTGTGGGTTTTGGTAAATTTCCACTAAAAAAAAGTACTTTGCGCAAAGAATATGAACATTTCGGAATTCGTTAACACTTTGGTTACACTTTTCTCTAGACTATCTTTTCACCAGGTTTGATCTGTCGAGTACCATTGAGTCCTATAGAAGCCTTCCAAAGCCAGACATGGAAGGCTTAAACCCAGAGAGGTTTTCGTGGCGTTAACAAACTTTTCGGCACAAAATATAGTGACTTTCGGAATGCAATTGCGATTTTTTCATATGAACAATAAAAGCAATGTCGAGACATTTTAAAGTTCAGAAATTATCGGGGTTACTTTGAACCATATCGTGTTTCGATAGCGCAGGTTTTTTTAACAGGGGAGCAGGAAGCAAGGTGGGCAGAGTTCTGAGACAACTTTTATGCTGCTCTACCCATTCTTTGGCTTGTGTTCTCACACAAACAGTTAAACGGCGGCATTAAATATAACAAAGTGTAAAAGGCGATTTAACTAGAATTGAAATCAGAATATGGAGAGGGCCATGCTACATACAGTATTTGTCCTCTGACTGCAGAATTGTGCCATATGTCTTCTGTTTTTGGCCTTGTGTGTCTGTTTTGGCTTTCTATTTAAGTTTCTGAATGTCCCTTGGTTCTGTATCTCACCATTCCTATATAGGAACAACATTTGATGCTGCAAGTTCCATGTTTTCTTTTCAATCTATTATTGGCTCCAACGCATTCTAAATATATGTCGAATAAAGTAACGTCTGT
This sequence comes from Xenopus tropicalis, assembly GCF_000004195.4. Lineage (NCBI taxonomy): Eukaryota > Metazoa > Chordata > Amphibia > Anura > Pipidae > Xenopus > Xenopus tropicalis. The sequence continues at coordinate 39,467,959 of NC_030677.2, read as the reverse complement.
ATAGAAAAAGCTATGGCAATTTTTTCATTATAGGCAACAATCCAAATGTCAGAGTTGTTTTATTAGCCAGCTGAAAAGTTTTAAGGCTTCTAGAATGCCATGCTATTTATCTAGAGAAATATGCTGTTGTCCATAGCCGCGGTCCGGCTAGCGTGAGCTGGTCTGTACCAGACATCTGAGAACTTGTATATATAACGCTCTTCTTAATCTCTGCTTATAAAAAGTAGCCAAGGGGATGTGATTCTTTGGGACTGAAGTTACAAAGGCTGCAGCACCTACAAATAGCTTTAAATCCACCCTTTGCTTATGTCTCCTGACACACATCCCTTTGGGCGACTTGATTTTCATTGAAAGAAAACATAAACGCGCAGTTAATCTCTTAAGTTTTTCCAAAAGAGATGATTTCAGTCTTCAATACTCACGGGATGTTTAATGCCAAACATTGAAATATATTGTGGGAGGCATGAAAATTTAGGTCAGAAGTGGTTGAAGGCTCAGCGTCGCCCTTTGGGGGCCAGCAATGCCCATACAGACCTGATTAATGAGCTCTATTTCTGTATCAAATAATTAGATGGTAAGTAATGCACGGGGTGTATTCAGTGCCAATAGCAAAAGGATTTAGGACAATGGCAGTTAAATTCAGTTCTATAAAATAATCCTGGAATTACAAACCGAATTCCAAAAAAGTTGGGACACTAAACAAATTGTGAATAAAAACTGAACGCAATGATGTGGAGGTGCCAACTTCTAATATTTTATTCAGAATAGAACATAAATCACGGAACAAAAGTTTAAACTGTATGTATGTATGTATGTATATCTTTATTTATAAAGCGCTACTTAGGTACGCAGCGCTGTACAGTAGAATACATTAATACAAACAGGGGGTTAATAAGATAATAGATAATAGATAAATACAAAGTATAATAATAAATACAGATAAATACAGCAGCAATAAGTTAAGAGTCGAGGACACAAGAGGAAGGAGGTCCCTGCCCCGTAGAGCTTACAATCTATATGGGAGGGTAACTAACAGACACAAATAGGCAAATATAAGTGCTGTAGGTCACAGTGGGTGACACTACAATATAAGTGCCAGTTCCCAGATCAGGTGCTGGGCGAGTGCTCCAAAAGGTAGTCTTTAACCTTAGTTTTAAAAAGACTGAGGGAGGATTCTGTCCGCAGGAAATCAGGGAGGGCATTCCAAATGTAAGGGGCAGCCAGGCAGAAAGGTTTTAGACGGGAAACCGCAGTAGTAGTGGGGGGCGCAACCAAACGATTGCTCTGCGAGGAACGAAGGAGTCGGCCAGGAACATACGGAGACACAAGGGAAGAGATGTAGTGAGGAGCAGAGGAACGGAGGGCTTTGAAGGTTAGGAGAAGGAGTTTGTAGGATATTCTTTGTTTAATAGGAAGCCACGATAAGGACTTTAGCAGAAAATGTACCATTTTAAGGGAAAAATATGTTGATTCAGAATTTCATGGTGTCAACAAATCCCAAAAAAGTTGGGACAAGTAGCAATAAGAGGCTGGAAAAAAAGTAAATTTGAGCATAACGAAGAGCTGGAAGACCAAATAACACTAATTAGGTCAATTGGCAACATGATTGGGTATAAAAAGAGCTTCTCAGAGTGGCAGTGTCTCTCAGAAGCCAAGATGGGGAGAGGATCACCAATTCCCACAATGTTGCGCAGAAAGATAGTGGAGCAATATCAGAAAGGTGTTACCCAGCGAAAAATTGCAAAGATTTTGCATCTATCATCATCAGCTGTGCATAACATCATCCGAAGATTCTGAGAATCTGGAACAATCTCTGTGCGAAAGGGTCAAGGCCGTAAAACCATACTGGATGCCCGTGATCTCCGGGCCCTTAAACGACACTGCACCACAAACAGGAATGCTACTGTAAAGGAAATCACAGAATGGGCTCAGGAATACTTCCAGAAACCATTGTCAGTGAACACAATCCACCGTGCCATCCGCCGTTGCCAGCTGAAACTCTACAGTGCAAAGAAGAAGCCATTTCTATGCAAGATCCACAAGCTCAGGCGTTTTCACTGGGCCAGGGATCATTTAAAATGGAGTGTGGCAAAATGGAAGACTGTTCTGTGGTCAGACGAGTCACGATTCGAAGTTCTTTTTGGAAATGTGGGACGCCATGTCATCCGGACCAAAGAGGACAAGGACAACCCAAGTTGTTATCAACGCTCAGTTCAGAAGCCTGCATCTCTGATGGTATGGGGTTGCATGAGTGCTTGTGGAATGGGCAGCTTGCATGTCTGGAAAGGCAGCATCAATGCAGAAAAATATATTCAGGTTCTAGAACAACATATGCTCCCATCCAGACGTCATCTCTTTCAGGGAAGACCCTGCATTTTTCAACAAGATAATGCCAGACCACATTCTGCATCAATCACAACATCATGGCTGCGTAGGAGAAGGATCCGGGTACTGAAATGGCCAGTCTGCAGTCCAGATCTTTCACCTATAGAGAACATTTGGCGCATCATAAAGAGGAAGGTGCGACAAAGAAGGCCCAAGACGATGGAACAGTTAGAGGCCTGTATTAGACAAGAATGGGAGAGCATTCCTATTCCTAAACTTGAGAAACTCCTCGGTCCCCAGACGTCTGTTGAGTGTTGTAAGAAGAAGGGGAGATGCCACACAGTGGTGAAAATGGCCTTGTCCCAACTTTTTTGGGATTTGTTGACACCATGAAATTCTGAATCAACATATTTTTCCCTTAAAATGGTACATTCTCTCAGTTTAAACTTTTGTTCCGTGATTTATGTTCTATTCTGAATAAAATATTAGAAGTTGGCACCTCCACATCATTGCGTTCAGTTTTTATTCACAATTTGTTTAGTGTCCCAACTTTTTTGGAATTTGGTTTGTACCTGGAATCTAAGGGACCATTCATTAACGGTCAGAATGTTTTCTACGATTCGTGTTTTTGTTAAAAAATGGGAATTTTCCCTATTTCTTATGCGTCAAAACCATGCAAAACGCAAATGTAAAATCTAAAAGCTGTCACGGTCACGTAGAAGTCAGTGGGAGCTGCCCGAGGCAATATTTTACCTTTGAGGTATTCTAGTATTTTAGGGGGGAGCTATTTGTGCTATTAGCAATGGTAAACTGAATTTAGCCGAGTAGAAAAATCTAAAAAAATTTAGATTTTGATAAATGGGCCCCTAAAAGTAAAACTCTGTCTAAATCGCTTTGTCATCACTACGTTGCCATTTCAATGTTTTTTGGCACATTTGTTTTTCCCTTTGGCTTCTGACAAGCATATTTCCATGTTTATATTTCATTCAAGCTTTTATTTATAGTAATTTGCTTTAGTGAAGAGTTAAGATTGTTAGACACACATGAGATGCGACTGTGTATCTTAGTTTTACTGCTGATTGCACCACTGGCATCTCCCACCAAACTAATCTCACTTGTATCTCTAGCAACGCTCCAGCCTATTTCTCCTTTAGATTCTGTGATCTTCCCACGTTTTCCATAATTGGAAATACATCCGTCTCATCTGTATGCAGAGTTTTGCCAAGATTTCTCAGCAAGGCCAGAGGAAGTATATTTCAGTGCTGCCTGTGACAGGGAGACCATAAAACTGTTGGTGATCTTCATGACATATTTGAATGCACCATTAAGTCAGTAGAAGCAGATCTCAAAGCACAGTGCATTTTTGAGAGCTTCTTGTCATTTATTAGGAAGTACAAACACACTGTACAGATACTGCCTGATCTCTCCTGGCACTGATTGTGCTCTTTTGCCCATGTGATTTCTACAGCATTAACTGTTCTAATATCTCTTAATTGATTGGTGAGACATGATGTACAGTGATGTCCAACCTGCTGCTCTCCAGCTCTGCTCCAGTTGCACAGCTCAGAAGCCACTGGTTGGCTGTTCTGGGGAAGAAGATCATTTTAAATTAAATTTAAACAGCTAACGCAGGGCACCCCCAGTCTAGATCTTGAGTTCCACTCTCCTTTAGTTTGGAAACCATGGGCTTAAAGTTAACAATTTGATCAAAAGTAAAATCCAGGAGAAAAACAGACTGTTTCAAGAAATAGAGGCCTATCTCCCATTATGTCAAGTTGGGCCACAAGTTAGTAGCTGGCAGGTAAGTAGTGTGCTGAGTAACCTGGAACAATCCCCTTATTAGCTACATAATAACTTAAGGCAATGGTATGCTGAAGACAGGTTTAATAAAAAAATTAAGAATAAAAAAAACAAAATGAAATAATAAGTAACACAAATACAGACCTGTGGGTAAGGCTATAGGCCGACTAGGCAGAGTCCAGTAAACAAGCCATGGGTCAGGGACAACAAAAGACAGGTAAAGTCCGAAAAATAGGCTAAGGTCTGACAGGCAGCCGCAGGCAAAACAGCAAGCGGGCTGGGGACTGGGGAACAGGAATAGGGGCAAGGCAGGGATCCAGGAACCAGGAAGGAATCACAGGACGTCAGTAACAGGCTGGATTAGGAGCTATGATGGCCAAGAAAGTGAGTGTAGCATGACCCAGGTTTATAAAGGTCCCTAATGGCTAAATAAGTGTCACATGCAATTAACAATGTGGGAGGAGCCATTAGGGTAACAAAAGGGGACAGCTGACCAAGACTAGTTGGCACAGTTTAGCTCACTGACTAGAGTTCGATTCCACACATGTCCTGACACATTACCTATCTGAAAATAAAGTCCCAATCACTGCTAAAAATATTAAAGAAGAAATTATTCATTAAAACTACACTTCCTGTGTTTGAAGGATTTAAAGACTGTTAGTAAAACCTAAGGTACTTCAGATCTGCTCCAATTAGTCTCCTCTGTAAAATGTACTTTACATGTATTTGGAATGGAAGACCCACATTTAGGTCTCTGATTATGGATTTTCCCCAAATTAAAGCATATTTTAGCAGGTAAACATATAGTGTCATTTTAATTCTTACAAGAGTAATCCCTAAAGAAAGGTTTTTTTTAATTTCTTCAAGTTAGACATGACTAGCTAAATGGCCCTTGGACTATTAAACAGGAGTGCCAAGCTTATACATATAGCTTCCAGATGGAGTGGGTATCGCAAAGCTAGAATTCATCCAGAGATGGAACAGGACATTTACGTGAAACCTTCGGCAACAAAGAAGGGACATTAGACTTACTGAATCCCAAAACCACTCATAGTACAAGTATGGGATCCATTACCTGGAAACCTTTTATCCAGAAAGCTCCAAATTATGAGAAGTTTCTCTCCCATAGACACCGTAGACTTTTTTAGAGATTATTTCCCTCTTCTTTACAATAATAAAGTACCTTGTACTTGATCCTATGATACAGTTAATCCTAATTGGAGGCAAAACAATGCTGTTGGGTTTAATTAATGTTTTAATGAGTTTTAGTAGACTTATGGTACAGAGATCCAAATTTGGTCCCTTATCCCAGGTCCTGAGCATTCTGGATTACAGCACCCGTGTCTGTATATTAATCACCAGCATGGTGTAATAATACAGGTAGGAGCCCAACTGCACCCATGTCGATGCCGTGACCAGAAAGCACATTTTTCTTTGCTATCATTGAAATCTATCTTTGTTTAATGTGGAATTTAAGCCACGCACGGAGCTTGAGGTAGAGCTGTAGTGCCTAATTGAATAAGCTTTCATGACATTCAGTTCTTTTTTTCATGCATTCGTAACATTTTATTATTATTATACCCTAGTATTTGATCTCAAGAGAAAAATAGCAATCCAAACTATACTAGAAAAATATACATTAGGCAAGGACTGAACGTTCTGCACACCTAATATTTACATTTTTATGTATGGAAATGTTTCACTTGAACGTATGTTGAAATCTACTTAAAACTCTATTTTATTTATTTCTAAAACATTAGGGCCCCAGGTTGGACTTCCCTAATTATGTACTGTTTGTATCAGCTGGTATATCACTAAAAGCAGCTCTAAAAGACATTTATATACTGTTAGTTCCAGTCAACAACTAGCAAAAAGCTGTAGACTAAAGAACCTATATCAGTGGAAAGCACCCTTTTGCTGCAAGACCTTACATCGTACCAGGATTGTTAGGGGGGCAGCCTTGGCAGCGTCAGGGAACCAGGTTATTCTAAGCTTTGCTGGGGACAGAGAGTAGTATTTTTTTTGCTTTATGTGGCAATATCTGGGCCCCTGCTGCCCTGTTTGTGTCATGGGGCTCCTGGCTGTCCCACACTTGGACAGGAAATTCAAAATCTGGGTCCTCAGGGCCTCCATCCCTGGTTCCCAGTTATTATCACATGATCTTGCTGTCAGTGGTATTGCTTTTCTTCTGTTATTTTTTCCTGGAGAATTTTTGGAGACTCGGTTATTCTACTCTGGGGTGAATATAACTTGTATTAACACTGGGCAGCAGTTTTATCATTATGCCCCCCTGTATCTGTGTATGTGAAAAAATCTAACAATTACCATATAAAAAAGGCAGCCAATCAGAAAGATGTATGAAATCTTCCTCTAAATGAGCTCATGCCTCCGGTTTATTCGGGGTCTATTGTAAGTGTTAAAGATAAACTGTAAGGGAAATATACAGATATGCACGCCGCTTTCCGCAGGACGTGCTGTACAGCATACACTGGTACTGTAAGCACTGATATCCAAAAAACATAACATTTTCTTACACAACCTTTCTCTAACACTCACTATGATACAGACCCACCCAGCAGCCAGGATGTTGTGCCACTTTCATCAACATTCACTCCATTGCTTTTTGCCATATTTATCATTTATTGCGCTTTCTATTGGACTGTCACGTTAGAATAACACCCATAATATCCAGTATCCATTAAGCCACAAATTACTTACACAAACTCCTTATTTAGAAATGTACTCAAATATTTAGCTAAGGGATAGAAAAGCACTAGAAACCAGACTGCTCCGTTAATTAGAGGTTTCCATAAGGATGATTGGTTTTAATTACAATTTCTGAACACAGTTCTGAATTAGAATGTGTAATAGGAATGCACAGATCCAGGGCAAGGTTAAGAATTTGTCTGGAACCTAGAACCCAGTCCTGTGTTTTGAAACTGAATCTAAACCATTTAAATCTCTAAACAAGTTAACATTTCAATTTGTTGTTTAAAATGGAGACTTTTTTTCAAATTTGCAAATTATAGCTGGGATTCTGTGTTCAGAATTGGGATTTCATGTGTTGCATGACTTTATACATGTTGCAGGGGATTGCAGTTATCAGGGTGGAGGCCCAGACTGGCAATGTGTGGGTTCTGGCAAATCCCAGAGGAGCTGCTATAAGATGCCATAGACAGTCGCTATTTATTCGGCCTGTGGAGGCTGTTTGGGCCTCTGTGTAATTGAAATGCCAGGGCCTATTTTTGAACTACTAGAGTTTAAAAGTGTCCCAAAAAACTAGACTTAAGAAGATATAACCTGTTCATCACATAGGAACAACAAAAAAACACTTAAGACTTTCTCCTGATCTGCCATAAAAACCAGGAGAATCGCCAACTGAGCCTCGCTCTATTTGGTGGATACGAAACCTTCAACCTGCAGACAGGCAGCAGCCATAACAATAGTTCTAATAGCAGCGGGGAGGAAGCGTATGAAAGCAAATAGCCAGCATGATTCACACACCAGTTTTTATTGGCAAATCATTAAACATTCTCAGGCTTCCTCTGCCTTTTGGGATTATAATTGTGTAAGAAGATTGTAAAGTTTTAAATTACCCCAGGATGCAAAATTGCATGGCAGTGACTGCATAACTGTGGAATGGGAAGGTAACGCCTATAACGTCTCTAATTAATGTTACCCAGATACATTTTTATTCCACCTGCCTGTTCTCATACCTAAAAATGGCAGGTGGACCTTCTTTTTATTCATAATAGGCCAGCACTTACAGAAAATCTCATCAGTCTAAGAATATATATATACTGTATGTAACATACGAGGCATGGATACTGTATGAAGTGGCTAAAAGTTTCCTCATGAGGCAACGTCAGGCTACTTCTCAAAGTAACCGCACCAAGTATGTGTATGCTTTCCCACCAGCGATGGAAAAAGTTTAAAGCAGAATAGTTGCGTGCAGTACAGGAGATTTATTGCGGGCAACTAATCTCCTGGTCTGTCATCGCACTAAAGGTATCTATCTGAATTAGGGATGCACCAAATTCAGGATTTGGTTCGGGATTCGGCCAAGATTCAAACTTTTTTGGCAGGATAAAATCACGTGACTTTTTGTCACGTACACACGGAAGTTTAAATTTATTGCATGTGCAAATTAGGATTTGGATTTGTTTTGGTATTCAGCCCGGACACCAAACCCTTTGTAAAAGAATCGGGCGAATACCGAACCAAAAAAAGTGGATTCAGTGCCTCCCTAATGTGAATACACCAGAAGTACTGGCAAACACACGGCAACACAAATAACTAGAATGTTATCATTTTTTGTTTTCTCCCTATAGTCTATCAGAGTGTGAGTTCTCTCTGTACACACAAGGGTCAATTTATCAAAAAAATTTTCACAATTCAAAAAAAAAGTGCAGTGAAAAATGTGAGCACAAATATACTTGAGAATATTCTTAAGAACCATGAATAGTCTGTATTTATTATAGAAAAAATCCATAAAAAGTCACCAGAAAAGCAAAGGCTCAATAGAAATCAGTAAAAATTGTCTCAACAACTTTATTTATTGAGTTTTTTAGCTTCATTGAAAATAAATCTTACAACGTGACTCTCACCAGCATGCATCTTTTTTTCTGAAACAAAACTTACGTGGGAATATTCCGTGTTTTTCGAGAATTAGCATTCGAGAAGTAAAGTCAAAGAAGTTTTTTTCACGTCTGCAGGTTTTTGTTTTTTTTTTATAAATCCACCCCACAGTGTTACCTAGCGCATCCAGTGACTGATAAATCTACAGTAAAAAAGTGCCGAAATATAATGAGATTATACGAAATTCCTAGAAGAGGATAAATATTTAATACTGCCCTGTGCATATGTTAGGGATTCCTTCACTGGGGCCATAATTAGAGTTAAACCATCTTGCACTAAAAAGCATCATCTGTCTTGCCTATTTAAAATGAAGTCAGATTGTTTCCAATAGACCATTTTGCAAATGCACTTGTACAGATTATTACTGTTCATTATGGAACCCATCCAATATATTTAAATATAAATACACAGTTACAATGCTGTTGGCTCCTAATAACTTCCAGTCTAAATGTCTACGAAGGATTACATTTATCCATGACATGATATATAGTATCTAGTAGTGATAAGTCTAAGGCAACTGGACTGGTGAGAAAATGTAACTGTAATCTGTTTCTTTAAAAAGTAGGAATAAATACTATTTTTATATGCTGAAATCCAGCTGCAAAACAGTTCTTCTCTTTCTGCATTATTTAAAATTCTGGCAGGGGAGAAGGGACTTAAACCTTGATGTTACAAATTGTAACAACTTCTCTACAGCTTACAGACAACATGCAGGAATTACATAACTCACAAGTCATTGCACTTTGATGTTATTTTCCTTATTGATATCACGTGTGCAGGGGATTGTGGGCTGGAGGATGCAGGCTGAAGGCAGGCTAAAGACAGCCGACTACTGTTACATTTTATTTGAGTCTCAAACTCAAGCCAGATCAGCAGGGGTTCAGGCTTATGTAACTGCTCCAAACAATATTATTACAATAAAATCATGAAAATTCTGCATATTTTTTAATTGGTGTTTACTGCAAAGTTGCTTGAAATTATGTTTACTTGTTAAAAAGATTAAGTTATTTGGGTGAGTTCCCCTTGAAGTGTAGGCAGAAATGTTCAATGCCATGTACAATCCGCTAATGTCCAACCTGAATCAAGTTCCTTCTTTGCCCGTGTGTACTTCCCTAATAATGACCACTATACTGCTTTAAGTAAACACACTTAAATATACATTCTATTTAAATGATAGGCTGAAACCCCATAATTCCAGGTGCAAACAGGCTTTTGGCTAGCAAAGTACAGATCCTTCTGAAATGGGAACTTGTTGTTACGTGCCGACCTGGGCCAACAGACACTGTCTCTTATGTGTCCGCTTGCAGGGAGAGTCTGCTCAGAAAGAACAACAGCTTGCAAAGTATTTTTACAGAGAAAAGTCTGGAGAGGCTGCCAGGCCTGAAGAATTGCTTCTTTCTTAATGAGATTTTCAGCTACTGCTTCTAGATAATTGAGCTCCTCCTAAATATAATTTACGTCAAGTTGAGGTCTCTGGCGCACAATGCTCGCCCCATTGGAACAGAGCACGGGAGCAGGGAAATGCACAGCTTCAGTCTGGCCAGCGATAAATGTACATTCTGTAAGGAGAAATATGTTGCGCTTAGCATTGGATTCTGGGTGGCATACACCTGCATGCCTCATATGGGAGGGTTTTTAGGGCAACAAATATCCATTATTTTATTTCTATTTAGGCCTGTGGGCTTCTGTACAGCCTCCCTACGTCAGAGTTTTTGTTGTAATACATGGATTGTCTTGCTGAGGTGGCAGTGTTTCTTTGCACGGTAGAGTTGTAACTTACATATATGGATGCAGCAACAAACTGTGTTCCAGACAATGGTTTCCAGACAGAATTCCTGAGCCCACAAAGTGATTTCTGCTACAGAAATGTGTCTGTTTTTAACCCAGCGCAACTGAGGACCTGAAGATCATGGCCACCAATACTAGCTTCCAGCCTTGCATACATAGATATCAGGATTCTCTGAATCTCCTAATGAAATTATCTACTTTTCGCTGTATAGTGTTTGACAGAGTAGTGCACCCCTCCCATCTTCACTGCTGATAGACCCAGCCTTTCTGAGATCCGCTCTTGTTATGCCCATCATGTTACTGACCTATTGGCTATAGGTTGGATGTTCCACCGGGTTTTTTTGTTTTTATAGCTTTACACAACTTTTCCAGTCTTTAGTTGCTCCGTCCCAACTTTTTAAATGTGTTGCTGGCACCAAATTTATCAAACCCATTTTCAGGCCCCAATATTGACCCTATACTGGCTGCCAGCACAGTCCCCCGCCATGTTTAAGTGTGATGGTGCATTTATCGAGACAACTATTCACTGCATCCAGCCAGCCATATGTCCCTCCATATGCAGTGATTCAGCCAATCCAGAAGCCTGCGTGTATTTGGTTATGCACAATTACAACCACTGAAATGATATTTTTTTAAAGCCTTTACTCTGCCAGGTCTACGTGCAGCACATCTCACGCACAGGAGCTGCATTCAGAAGGATCTCGGAGGTTCATCCCAGTTTGCTTGTCCTCATAGCGAAAATCATTTTAGGCAAAGGTTCTTTTCTAAGTAAATAACAGTCATATGTGGTTTCCCCAAGGTTAAGTGAACCCCCCAAAGGAAGAAATATATTTAAAAATCCCTTTATGTAAAATGTATTTGGGCCAGTGGCTGTGCACAGGTGCCATGCAAAACAAATGCACCACTATGAATACGAATCTATATTGAACTAAAAGCCCAAAGGGCATATTTAGGGCTGTTTTGGTCTCGTTGCTATTCAGTAGTGTCTGCACAACGAAAGAAAGGCACTTGGCAGCGATTTGCTAGTGGCTCCCACTGTGTATTTCTTCCGCTGTGGCACACACATCCTAAATGCACTTGGAATATATAAATATGTCCAGTAATCCAAACATTATCCGAGGGACTTACAGGACAGAGAGGCAGCCGGCAGCCAGTGTAACTCTCCCTACTATAAACATATCTAGAAATAAAATACCCTTTCTCTTCTGGCCTGAAATGCAAACTCTGCTCCATGTCACTTTATTTATGCATTTCAGATCCAAATTCATCATCTTCTTAACAAGTGGAAACAATGCCGGTTAAAGTATAGCAAATCAGATTAATTCAGTGGTTACATTAAATAAACAATAAATGGGTAAAAATGTAAAGCTGTATGCTGCTGAGTTATAAGCAACATAAAACATATGGGGGCGTCCAAATGGCTGATCCAGTTGTTTGTCCTTCAGGTCATATTTGGAACCTATACAGGTGGCCTGATTCTGTCCTTGTCTAATGGGATTTTTTAAGGAGCCTAATATCTGTCCAAGATTAGTGATGAGCGAATCTGTCCCGTTTCGCAGAAAAATTAGCGAATCTTTCAAAAGGTTTGTGAAAAATTAGCGAAACAGCAAACATGTTGCGCATCACAAAAAAGATTGTCGTCCGCGACAATTCTTTTGAAGCGCATGACAAGTTTTGGATGCAAATTTTTCTGCAGTGAATTTTTTCATCCGTTTCACAAAACAATCCGCCAATGGCGAAACACAGAAATTCACCACAAATCCATGCCTGGTGAAACATTTTGCCTATCACTACTCAGGATGTTTTTCCCCACTATTGACTTTTTGTGAATCACTTCAGTACACCTACTACTCTATGGATTTATTATTACAAAAGCTGGGGCTGGATGTATGGGAAATTATTTGGAGTGGGGGACAGTTTCATTGTGGTGTCATTTATTTACTAATATAAATACATTTAGAAACTATATAGATTATAGATATCATCCGCATGTTTCTGGATTACAAGTCTTGCTATACTCCCAACAGGGAGTCCTATCTAGATAGCAGCAAATCCGACATACTTAATTTATTCTTCCTCAAATGGGACGACCTTCCCTCAATCTCTAGTACCGGTTCTATTTGACAAATAACAAGTATCTTCCACTGTGGCAAGCTTGCTTTCTTTATTACATTGTTTTCTCTGAGTGGTCAGGCAGCATAAGGATAATTCACATCATAGATCCTACAGCAAGATCAAGCAGTGTGCCAGATAAATATACGCTAAAGGCACTTTGCATGGAGAGAATCGATTGAAATCTATTAAAAAAATACTAATAAAGTGGAATTAAAATTGCAGCTTTTTGAACAGGCCCCTTAGACCAGCGTAGGGTAAAAACATTGTGAACTTTGTGCTGCCTCACAATTATATTGCCATCATCCACAACATGTTAGAAAGTAAGGCCCTAGTTTATCATTTTAATTTGATTGGATGAGGAGCAGTGCAGTAGTTTTATTAAATGGGAAGCAAGGATGAACAAAAGAGCTTTTAGGGTTGGCATGAAGTGAGGCAGAACGGTATGTCAGGCATGGAAAACAATTCAATTAATCTGTCTGGGTCAAGAAAATATATATAATATGCTCAATTACAGTCATTACCTATCGTTTATCCAAATTGCACTGCCTGCAGCTTGGAAGCCTGTTTCTACAGGGCTGTTTTGGGGGTCCAAGCATGGGTGATTGCCCTGGGCTCTCTATTTAGTGGAGCCTTGCAGATTTAGGTAAAATAAGGAAAACTGAGTAACATGAAATATTGGCAGGCAACACAGCAGGTCCTTTATTTGACATAGAGATACCAAGCAGGTATAGTAGGGAGAGATGGTGCCTATAGTAACAGTGGGGGGATAATAGCCTCTGGGAAGGGACTGGGGCTGTGGGATAGCAGGTATAGTAGGGAGAGATGGTGCCTATAGTAACAGTGGGGGGATAATAGCCTCTGGGAAGGGACTGTGGCTGTGGGATAGCAGGTATAGTAGGGAGAGATGGTGCCTATAGTAGCAGTGGGGGGATAATAGCCTCTGGGAAGGGACTGGGGCTGTGGGATAGCAGGTATAGTAGGGAGAGATGGTGCCTATAGTAGCAGTGGGGGATAATAGCTTCTGGGAAGGGACTGTGGCTGTGGGATAGCAGGTATAGTAGGGAGAGATGGTGCCTATAGTAGCAGTGCGATAATAGCCTCTGGGAAGGGACTGTGGCTGTGGGATAGCAGGTATAGTAGGGAGAGATGGTGCCTATAGTAACAGTGGGGGGATAATAGCCTCTGGGAAGGGACTGTGGCTGTGGGATAGCAGGTATAGTAGGGAGAGATGGTGCCTATAGTAGCAGTGGGATAATAGCCTCTGGAAAGGGACTGGGGCTGTGGGATAGCAGGTATAGTAGGGAGAGATGGTGCCTATATTAACAGTGGGGGGATAATAGTCTCTGGGAAGGGACTGTGGCTGTGGGATAGCAGGTATAGTAGGGAGAGATGGTGCCTATAGTAGCAGTGGAATAATAGCCTCTGGAAAGGGACTGTGGCTGTGGGATAGCAGGTATAGTAGGGAGAGATGGTGGCTCTATAGTAGCAGTGGGATAATAGCCTCTGGGAAGGGACTGTGGCTGTGGGATAGCAGGTATAGTGGGGAGAGATGGCGCCTATAGTAGCAGTGGGATAATAGCCTCTGGGAAGGGACTGTGGCTGTGGGATAGCAGGTATAGTAGGGAGAGATGGTGCCTATAACAGCAGTGGGGGATAATAGCCTCTGGGAAGGGACTGTGGCTGTGAGATAGCAGGTATAGTAGGGAGAGATGGTGCCTATAGTAGCAGTGGGATAATAGCCTCTGGGAAGGGACTGTGGCTGTGGGATAGCAGGTATAGTAGGGAGAGATGGTGCCTATAGTAGCAGTGGGATAATAGCCTCTGGGAAGGGACTGTGGCTGTGGGATAGCAGGTATAGTAGGGAGAGATGGTGGCTCTATAGTAGCAGTGGGATAATAGCCTCTGGGAAGGGACTGTGGCTGTGGGATAGCAGGTATAGTAGGGAGAGATGGTGCCTATAGTAGCAGTGCAATAATAGCCTCTGGGAAGGGACTGTGGCTGTGGGATAGCAGGTATAGTAGGGAGAGATGGCGCCTATAGTAGCAGTGCGATAATAGCCTCTGGGAAGGGACTGTGGCTGTGGGATAGCAGGTATAGTAGGGAGAGATGGTGCCTATAGTAACAGTGGGGGGATAATAGCCTCTGGGAAGGGACTGTGGCTGTGGGATAGCAGGTATAGTAGGGAGAGATGGTGCCTATAGTAGCAGTGGGATAATAGCCTCTGGAAAGGGACTGTGGCTGTGGGATAGCAGGTATAGTAGGGAGAGATGGTGCCTATATTAACAGTGGGGGGATAATAGTCTCTGGGAAGGGACTGTGGCTGTGGGATAGCAGGTATAGTAGGGAGAGATGGTGCCTATATTAACAGTGGGGGGATAATAGCCTCTGGGAAGGGACTGTGGCTGTGGGATAGCAGGTATAGTAGGGAGAGATGGTGCCTATAGTAGCAGTGGAATAATAGCCTCTGGAAAGGGACTGTGGCTGTGGGATAGCAGGTATAGTAGGGAGAGATGGTGGCTCTATAGTAGCAGTGGGATAATAGCCTCTGGGAAGGGACTGTGGCTGTGGGATAGCAGGTATAGTAGGGAGAGATGGCGCCTATAGTAGCAGTGGGATAATAGCCTCTGGGAAGGGACTGTGGCTGTGGGATAGCAGGTATAGTAGGGAGAGATGGTGCCTATAACAGCAGTGGGGGATAATAGCCTCTGGGAAGGGACTGTGGCTGTGAGATAGCAGGTATAGTAGGGAGAGATGGTGCCTATAGTAGCAGTGGGATAATAGCCTCTGGGAAGGGACTGTGGCTGTGGGATAGCAGGTATAGTAGGGAGAGATGGTGCCTATAGTAGCAGTGGGATAATAGCCTCTGGGAAGGGACTGTGGCTGTGGGATAGCAGGTATAGTAGGGAGAGATGGTGGCTCTATAGTAGCAGTAGGATAATAACCTCTGGGGAGGGACTGTGGCTGTGGGATAGCAGGTATAGTAGGGAGAGATGGTGCCTATAGTAGCAGTGGGATAATAGCCTCTGGGAAGGGACTGTGGCTGTGGGATAGCAGGTATAGTAGGGAGAGATGGTGGCTCTATAGTAGCAGTGGGATAATAGCCTCTGGGAAGGGACTGTGGCTGTGGGATAGCAGGTATAGTAGGGAGAGATGGTGCCTATAGTAGCAGTGGGGGATAATAGCCTCTGGGAAGGGACTGTGGCTGTGGGATAGCAGGTATAGTAGGGAGAGATGGTGCCTATAGTAGCAGTGGGGGGATAATAGCCTCTGGGAAGGGACTGTGGCTGTGGGATAGCAGGTATAGTAGGGAGAGATGGTGCCTATAGTAGCAGTGGGGGGATAATAGCCTCTGGGGAGGGACTGTGGCTGTGGGATAGCAGGTATAGTAGGGAGAGATGGTGCCTATAGTAGCAGTGGGGGGGATAATAGCCTCTGGGGAGGGACTGTGGCTGTGGGATAGCAGGTATAGTAGGGAGAGATGGTGCCTATAGTAGCAGTGGGGGGATAATAGCCTCTGGGAAGGGACTGTGGCTGTGGGATAGAAGGTATAGTAGGGAGAGATGGTGCCTATAGTAGCAGTGGGATAATAGCCTTTGGGAAGGGATTGTGGCTGTGGGATAGCAGGTATAGTAGGGAGAGATGGTGCCTATTGTAGCAGTGGGGATAATAGCCTCTGGGAAGGGAACTGTGGCTGTGGGATAGCAGGTATAGTAGGGAGAGATGGTGTCTATAGTAGCAGTGGGGGGATAATAGCCTCTGGGAAGGGACTGGGGCTGTGGGATAGCAGGTATAGTAGGGAGAGATGGTGCCTATAGTAGCAGTGGGGGGATAATAGCCTCTGGGAAGGGACTGTGGCTGTGGGATAGTATTGAGAGATGGTGCCTATAGTAGCAGTGGGGATATTGATGATATTACCGGCGGTAAGGACAGGGCTCATTGGCTTTTTAATTTGGCACGAGGAGCAGAGTGCAGCCTTCCCCCTGAGTGCAAGTTCTTGTTAAGTGAGCACTAAGGGGTGGGCTCTTGTGCCCCAGGGATCTATAAATGACCCTTTATGTTGTAACTGTGTAGCATCCTGGAGGCCAGAAAGGATCTTTCAAATGAAGCATTGTTCAGTTATAGATTATTGAACACATTTAACACATTCATCCATAGGTCACAGTGCTAGGCCAGATTGTGCCTGTGTGTGTGTTTTGGCACAGGTTCAGCCCAACAGACTTTTATGGGGCTCTCCTCCAGATTTCAGTGCTGCAGTCTGTATTTTGTTTGAATTCTCTATAACCTTCTAGTAGCAATGTTCTCTGCTGACTTTTTCCTGTTCGCTGTGCCAAATCGTCTGGAAATGGACATTTATAATGGGGCGAAGTTTCCTTTCATCACCTTGTGGCTTTTTAAGTTTCTTTGATTTTTTTTTTTCAGAAGCAAAAATTCAGATGCGGATTTCAGTCAGGGATTTTGAAGCCAACTCTGGCTTATTATTACCACTTCTTTTTTTCCCCCCTTCAAAAGACTTTCTGCAAAAACATATTTCTCAAGCTGTGTAGATTCATTTTGTTCCATTCATTTACCTAGACTTCCATATGATGTGATTCTCCTGTAATTTCACATTAGAGGCCACAGCCCAAGTTTAAGACTTTTTCAATAACAGGGTGTTCAGACAAAGCACTGGCTGTTCTTTGCTTTGATCCACCCCATGGCAGACATGTGTGCAAGTCCTAGTGTTAACGTTTTTGACACATTTGAAAAATGAGACTAGAAAGAATTTTTTAAAAAAAATGAAATATTCCCAGAGTTTTCAGTGTATTTGTACTGCAGCAACAAAGAGAGCCGCAGGCTCCTTAAAAACTACACAGTTAAACTTTTGTTTTTTACTATAATGAGTAAGTAAGTGATGCTACTCTAAAGCTTAACTAAAGAGTAGGCTAGAAATGCTTCTGTACCAGCCCAAGGCAGCCACAGCCCTTTAGCAGGGAAGATCTGTGCCCCCAAAGATGCCCCAGTAGCCCCCCATCTTCTTCTGCTGATTCCCTGCCCATGCTCTGTGCTGCTGGCACTTACCTGACCTTAGGGGCCCACTCACACTTTACTGTATATATAACATTTTAAAATCATGATTCAGGGCTGATTAGTAAATAATTCAGATTCACAATTCATGGCAGTTTAGCAACCAGTACAATTAGCATCAGAATTTGATAATCATCCCTGTAGCATCAGGTTAAATGACAGACAAACCTTCTTTTCTGCTTGATAATTTGTGACAACCCCTAAGCTTCGCTTCTCAGAGCACACTGAGCATGTGCAGTGTCACTGACTCCTAACAGTGAAGTGAATTCCTGTGCATCCATTTGAAGGTTTGGACCATTGCTATTACAGTATAGAGATGCTGTACATCTAGGCTGGTGCAGTAAGGTTACATAAAATACACATTTTTAGCCACATTTGTTTTTAGGCTTTTGTTTTCATTAACCAAGAGAGTGATGGAGCAGCCATTGGTTGCATAGCAAGAGCCAAATTAAAAAAATAGGAATGCATGCTCTTTTGTGTATAGTGAAGAAAAACTATACCTGTGTGTTGAGTCTATGAGCATACGTGTCTCTTTAACTTTGTTATCTTGTTATCCTCATATTCAGTGGCCTATATTCTGCTGCTGCATTATTTTAGTTAGAGAAAGGTATGCAAAATCATAGAATTCATTAATATCCAAGTGTTTGATACAATATTTGTGTTTTACAGGATGTGAATCTCCGACAGAACTCACCTACGAGAAGGCCAACACAGCAGTGGATAATATGTTTAGTTGTTTGCACGATATCACAAAGTCTCGATCAAACCTGAAACTGTTCCATTCTGTTCATGTTCCTGGAAGCAACGTTCAGCAAGTAAGCCACTGTATCTGCACTGCGTTCAGTCATTTTATAGAGTTATAGTTATACGGCTAGGCTATACCCATGCAAAGCCAGTGGCCAAAAGAGTATATTCACAATTTGTGTAGTTATAAAAAATTATCCTAGTAACCTAGATATACTTATGAGTCAGGACCAAAAATAAGGTTCCTATGCTGTTCTGGGCATATCTTCAGGATCACCTTTCATAAAATGACATTTCTATGGAGATTTGATTACACGTTTGGTTCAGAGACATACTAAGAGTTTGAGTCATTCTTTTTATACATACCAACTTGTAGAGCCACTTTTGGTTGTAAAATGTAAGGGTCACTGTTGGGGATAAAATATAAAAGTGTGATTTGTGGGTTACAAAGGGGGTGGGGCTTGCTGGGAGTGGGTAGGGTTTGGGTGAATCTTAAGTGGGGTTTCAGCATGACTGGGGTGGATCAGGGATGTGTTCATATGTGTGCAGGCCATTTTTATTCATTATAGCCCATTTTGCTTATTGGCTTGGCCCTCTGAATGGCCCCTGAGAATGGCAGCATTACAATAAAGTTGTGAATTTTTTTGGGGGGCTTTATTGACTGGCTCATAGCTTCTAAACAGTGAGATGTACATTGGCTCTGACCAGTGGTGAGGCCCATGGCAAAGTACTCCTTGTGCGGCTTCCCATAATTACAGTATTAAGTATACCTCTCCTATCTATAGCCCTGCAGCTGTTGAGGTGCAAGTCCAACAACCCTCTCTGACCAACAGCCATTGGCTTTGATACCCCATTAGGTGTGCCCTAATACATATTGGCGATGCCATTTTCCCTGTTGTTACTACAGGAGCTGCTGCACTTTTTAAAAGGTGATGAGCTGATGGGGACCACTATGTGCAGGGTCCTTGGCAATTTCCATTGAACCCATAAAGGTAGCTGTGGTGGTGGTGCCTATTTAATGGACCACTCTGGCCTTTTCCCTGAACTTAAAATGATCTATCAGTATTTAGGTTAAGTTTGAAAACTGGTTTCTATTACTGCATTTGCACGTGTAATTGTAATGGAACAGGACATCCATTTAGGCCTATTCATTGTGTCCACAGTTCAGCTTATTATTCTTCTTAATGTACGGTACCTCCTAGCCCGATCCCTGGCAGCATGGGGATATTGAACAGACGGTGCTTTGAATTCTGAATTTCAGTCCAACAATCTGGGTTTTAGGCTTTTAAATATTGCGTGACTAGATTTGACACCTTGTGTTGGAATGCTGTATTACCAAACTCACGAGCAGCCGTCTCAGGTTCCCTCAATGCAAAGCACATGTGCTGCAGGCGCACTCTCGCTCCACTTAAAAGCACCAGGATTTCTGCTAATGTATACAAAAACAGCATTTTTTTGGTGTCATTTCCTGGTCCCCTTATTTATGTTTTATGCTATATTTTGGGCACTCTATTATAGTAAATGTGTTGGCCGCAGAGGAATACAATTTATATAAGCCACTTGCATGATGCAGATTAATTCCCCTAGCAAATTCCACTGGGTAGGATTAAACATCATATTTAATAAGCCGTGCTGAAAGGTGTTGTTATAATGCTGAGTAGCATAGTGAATTTGAAGCTGACATGCAATGACAAACTACTACCACTTCTACCCGTTTTTCCTTAGTTGGCAACATATAAGCAGACTTTTAAGAGGAGGTTACAGCTGTGTTTGCTCTTAGTGTACCACACCCAGAAGAGCATGATTATTACATTTCTGCTCTATTGCAAAAGGAATATGAACCTTCCAGTAAAGTACATTTGTATTTACATTATAATTATATCTGCTACTATAATGCAGCTGCCTTGCACTGTGCTCTCCCCAACGCCTCAGTGCTGATCCTTCCTATTCAATGTGTTCCCCCACGGCACCCTGGTATTTGGTAATGCACTGCCCACTTACTGGCCCAGACTGGCAATCTGTGGATTCTAGCAAATGCCATAGGGGCTGCTGTAAGATGCCATAGATACTCACTATTTATTGGGCTGGGGGGCTGTTTGGGCCTCTGTGTACTTGAAATGCCAGGACCTATTTTGTATTCCAGTTCAGACCTGGCCACTTTCCATTAGTACCGGGTGTATAAATACCATAGGTCTACCTCATATTCTGTCTAGTGTCAAAAAGCACATATTGAACTGCTCTCTGAATGAAACCGTTCCCTACTGTTGAAGGGTAAATGCCATGTAGTACATGTAAGTATTGTTTAGTTTGATCTTTTTGAAGTTAGTATGTGGCAAGGGCACGGGGGTTGTTAGTAAACTGTGGCTTATTGGCCTAGTTTGGCATACAGTCAGGATCCGTCCCTGTCTAGTCAGTGTATCATTCCCAGAGCTGTCAAACCCTTTTATATTTTTGGGAGTTACCCATTTTTTGGCTTCTTTCCCCTAGTCATTCCATAGCATTCTCACAATGTTTCTGTAATCCCCGAAGTTCTGTGCAATTGTGCATGGGCAGGTAGCAATTTTCAGCTTTAGTGGGGCATTTGCACATTTGTGTGACATCACTTACGGGAGTGCGCAACTGTGCATGCTACCATGCGTCAGGTTATTCCCTATTAAGTTTCCTTGGAAGTTGACAGCTCTGCATTCCTTATATTGATTCTGCTCCAAACTGAGGTCTTGCCTTCTAGGTCAATCTACTCCATTTATTTTCTGTTGCACAGACTTTGGATTAACGATTTGCACCCCCCTCGTTTTTAACCTTTGCTTTGAATCTGCATTACAGCGCACGTTTACTCTATTAATG